>NC_068355.1:38514128-38649128 GCF_020536995.1 Dreissena polymorpha | reverse complement strand
CACCTTTTTTTCAAAAAGCGTGGGGATAACAAGAAATATCTTTAAAAAAGATATACGGCGTTGATTGTGGTTGCAGTTAATGAAAGGTAAAGACTTCAATGAATGAGATCAAAGATAGCGAATGTCTTTTTCTGTGCAGTTCTTAGCTGCAGCAAACGCAGTACGGGATGATACGCGGAGTTTTTCGCGGCTTATTTTACATTATTACATATTGCTGGTCATAAACGTATAGATACAAAACAGAAAACCAAAAGAAGAATGGAAGTGAAATTAAAACATATGAGTCAATCGGCCACACGCGAAGTATCCGTACATATTTTAAATATTTATACGCGCGTTCTTCGAACAAACCTGTTTTAGTGGTTTGTCTGGCGTTGCTATTTGATTCGATTATTAACAGTATCGAGAATCATTGCGCTCATGCTTAATTCATTAGTCAATATGATGGCAAAATTCTTGTTAAATTAATTAAAAAATAATATGTATCATGGTACTGTTGTAAAACACATTAAGAATCTATTATTGACATACCATATGATTTCGCTGGATATCTTCATTTAAAGGGGCCTTTTCACAGATTTTGGCATTTTTTAACTTATTCATTAAATGCTTTATAGTGATAAATGTAAACATTGGATCGTAAAAGTTTCAGTAAAAAATCAAGAATAAAATTTAAAAAAGGAAAAGAACATTGCCCGGAGCAGGTTTCGAACCTTCGACCCCTGGAGTCCTGCCAGAGTCCTGAAGTAAAAACGCTTTAGCCTACTGAGCTATTCCGCCGAGTACACATATTTGTCGTATTTTATACCTTATATAAGCAATCTTCGTAGTTTCACAAAATTTAACGACAAAAACAGAACTCTCCAAATTATTCAATCGTTTCGCGTTGCAACGCTTTATAATTTTTAGGTTTTAAAATCGTCAAAAGATGCATATAATGGCTATATTAGACCATGGTAAATGTTCAGTATTACTGTTTCCTCACAAATATTATAACTAAAACGAAAATTTGCGAATCTGAAACAACTTTTTTCAATTTTGTCAATTAACCAAAGCGTGAAAAGATCCCTTTAACATCTGTCTGATCTAAAGAAAATTCCAGTTCACCTAGATCACGCTATAGCGTCTTTATTATGTAACGATTATTTTCCTGGCCGCGAACTCCGATCAGCACATAGGGTAAAGACGCAGCGATGACCTGTATGTAAACTCTGACATTCACACACAGTGGCCGCAAATTGACCCGATATACCTCGCGAGTTGAAATGCAATGCATTAAAGTTAGTCTTCGCTTCCACTGCTCTCTATACTTTAACATGTTAACATGTTGACAGGAATATGGAAGTTAGTACTAAATATGAGAACATAGCCTTTAAGTGCAAAAGTTCTCGCGCTGAAAATCTTATGAAAATAAAAGGTGGACGCACAAACTGTATTGATGTCGAGATTGAGTGTAAAACTGTTCTATCTATTAAGCCTTTTCATTAGATATAAAATTGTTTCATGCTGAACACGCAGTAAAACAGTGTTACAAAGACGCGGACATGTTTCCAATGTTCTGGTCGTATTCTCAAATCAGCCAATGCAGTCAATGAAGTGTATTCATCTGTACTTGGCCGCGGGAAGTTTTATTTGAATTCTATTGGACGCTAACAAAGGTCAGGCTAAGGTGAAAAGCTGGCGTATACAGCTAACGCCGAATAATGTACTTTGGTCATTAACCAGCTGTTATCTATTTTGCCACTGTACAACTGCAAGTGTTCAGAATATGGTACAAATCATTAAATTGTTGTTAATAGCTGTGAACTCCATGAAAAATTGCAATTATAAGGTTGTTTCATGGCTAAGTTTCCATGTATATGCTTATGTTAAAGAACAACACAATATTGTGACTTTTAGTGTCCAATATTTACAGTTCAATACAATTACAAAAAAATGGTCCAAACCTTAATAATTATGTAATTACACAAAACTATGATTGATATACCAAGAAACATAAGGCGTTTATATTTGCTAGCTATTTAAGAAATAACCACTATACAGTGATTTTTTATTTTTTTAGATTTCTCAGCCTGTGACTTTTTCATTTAGAAAAAAAGCGCGATAGACCATGAAATTTGGAAAATAAACATTATTAAAATGATAACAAATTTAATAGTATACCAATTGTTTATCAGTGTATGTTTAATTGCTTTCTAAATTTTATATTATAAAGTGCTAGGCAATTAATTGCTGTTTAATAAACTCAATAAACCAATTATTGAGTTTATTGGAAAAGTAAAGCATACTTTTTGGGAAATTTTTGTCAGAATTTGGGGGAAAATGCTACTTTTTGCCATTGGGAAACGGCCTCTTTTTACTTTTTGCAATTGGAAAACAGCCTGTAAGAGCCTAGAGGCTGTTATTTTGGGTGAACAAAAATCAATGCTATACAAGAAACTTACGCAATGGAAGACAAATTCAAACCTTGTGGGACAGATATTTGAAAAATATGTGAATAGTTTCAGGCTGTGCATGTGTGGAATTCATTTCATAGCTACTTACAGAACTGTTCTTTCTGCATTTTGTGGTCAACGTGCATCTATATTTGTATGATATTTAATATAAATATACTTAGTCTAACTTTAGTCTAAGCAATAAAAATGCTATGGACTTACCTCTTTCTTGAACAGCAGAATGAGACTAATTCCCGAGTTCTGGCCGTTGTGAAGCAATGGAATCTCTGTTTGAAAATGAGCACTGAAATAAAAATTCAATAATTCAATATTTAAAGATTGTATTAGATTTACTACAGGATTCTTTAATTTATGTTTAAAAAAAATATATTCTTATTAGAAAAGTCATTTCCATACCCTATTTTTTCTAAATTGTGTTCTATCGACTATTGTAGAATGTGTCAATGGTGGGGGGGGGGGGGGGGATTTACAGGTGAGTATGCTAGCTTTAGTTTGTTCGACGTTTAAATTCTTATTGGATTGACAATCAGTCAAAAAAGAAAAAAAAACACTTCATATTAAGTGGCCGAATATACAGGAAAAGAGTATACATCGGAACAGGGACCTATCCAGGTCGTGAATAGGTGACGCCAAATGTGGGTCAAACTAAGTTATTGTTAAATGATAAATGCTGCATCGCAAACGTTAAGTATGTTGAACAAAATATGGATTTGGCTAATAGCAAATTATTGATAAGGAGAGATGGGAAATCAAACTAAATTTCGAAACCTTAAAAATTTCTGAATTGTAGAATACCACGGTTGCCTTAAATTTTATGTTAGCCTAACAATATTTTCTTAATGCACAAAATTCGTAATGTTTTAACAAAAGTAGCGCTGTTAAATCTTGATATGATCATCAAACTTACCTGTTCCAACTGCCTGCCACATGCTTCAGGCGAATCAGCCATTTTTTGGAATTATTCCTCCAAACAAACAAACAAAACGCAAATCTCACTGACTCGTCCAAGCGTCCGCCATTACTATGTAAGCTATTCTTGGAAACGCAGCATCGCTGATGCTGATATGCGTGACTACTTTTTGTAAGGAATACTCTGATTGGTTCCTACCATTCGGCATGTTCATAGTCTGCTAGGCTAACAAGGCTGTAGCCGTGGGCCCCCGATTTTCAAGGGGCCCCAACGGAAGGCCAGTATTCCAATGTATGATCTTTCTTTATTACGCAATGGAAAAATCTCTATCGAGATTGCAGTAGAAATTGTCTGCGTGATTTTACCAATTGTCCGATGTTCGAATCGTAACCGTTTAGTTCCCTTTGATTTATTATGCTATCAACTTTTTTTCTGTGTTTCATATCCATTCAGAACCAGTAGTTTCTCTGTTTATTATACGATTTGCCCGTATGGTCATGACAACATTTGGACACGTTTGACGACATAGTACTAGTAGAGAACGCAAAAGCGTTCGTTGCAATCAACGAATATAAGAATGCGAATAAGCTTAAGAAACGGCGAAAACTATTTCGTGACGAGAGTGCGACACCAGATGCAAATTCGGAGCAAAGTGCACGCGACAATTTTCGAACTCACACATTCTTACGCATAGTTGATTGTCGCACTGTTGAACTTCCCGAGCGGTTGAGCGCATATTCTGGTCTTCACAAAATGTTTGGCTTCATGGCAGAGTTTGAACCTCGCACATTGGATGATCTATGGAAATGCAACGCATCTAGTGGAGTCTTATCCAGATGACATTGATACGTCTTCTGTTGACAAGCTCGTTTAGTTCAAAGCCATCTTAGAAGCGGACCAAGACAGAACCATCACCCACATAAGTAAACTGCTGAAGTTAGGTGGAGGTCAACAACAGACAACTTTTCCAAACGTTTCAATCGCTTTACGAATAATTCCAGTTAATAACTGTGAAGGTAGGATGTCATTTCCAACATCATCACGCGTGAAAAACTATCTATGGAACACCATATTTCAGGACAGGTTCACAGAATTTGGGCACTGTTAACGGAATGTCAAGTCCTCCGAGAAATAGACATCGATGACTTTGACCAGCTGAAGTGTCGTAAAAGAGACTTATAGGCTGGAATCTGTTACATGTAACATGTATGTTACGTCCAGTTAAGACAATAGCTATACATTGTTTAACTTGTTTAACTGTCAACTGTGTACTGTGTACAAATGCAAGTTTTCTGATCATTGTTGTTGTAGTATCAAGTATGATTTTTAATATACAGAAGGGGGCCAGGGGGAAGGAGGCCCCGTAACATATGCAGCCTTGGGCCCCAAAACAGTTTAATCCGGCCCTGCCCGCCCCTCTCTCTATGAGCAACGTCAAGAACACAAAGTTATGCATTAGGAACTTCAGACATGTTTTGTTGCCAAACCTTTCTTCTAGTACAACAGTCCTGACGTTCTCGTACCGGATCTTCAACACAGGCCCGGACACCAGATCAAGCTCTGCTGCGATGGAATTCCAGAAGTCTGTCTTCTTTTCGTGTTTTTATGTGGATTTAATTTTGTGCTTTCCGTGTATAACATAGTGTTCTCCTTGAACCAATCGGCAATATCGACCCTTGCTTATGTAAATGTGCGAGCGACGTCTTTTTGTTCTGTTAAGCGTCAGTTTCCGTGGGTGTTGCTGATGCTTGTGGTTCTACTTATGAAGCTGTTGGGGATCTTAATCGGGACATAGAGTTTGTTGCAACTTGTTTCGGCTGTTCTTCATCGGTAGCGGGTGGTGCTCGTAGCAATCGTTCGCGAAATGGGAGACCTGCTTTAACAGTACGTTTAATTTTAGATGGCATATTGACGCATTAGCTATGCACACGGAATACGAAGTTATTACTTCTAGATCTGTTTGCAGAAAAATGGAATCACCATAGGAGTGTGTGTGTGTGTGTGTGTGTGTGTGTGTGTGTGTGTGTGTGTGTGTGTGTGCGTGTGCGTGTGCGTGTGCGTGTGCGTGTGCGTGTGCGTGTGCGTGTGTGTGTGCATTTCGGAGTTAATAAGGCCATTCCGCGCTTGAGGCCGCATTATGTGAGTACCTGGAGTGTCTCACAGTACTCCTGCCTAATTAATTTACTTCAATCGCATTAGTTAGAACGCATGTTGAATCATAACTGCAATTTTCAGCTTTTTTTATATTTCAATAGTAGTTTGGTTTTATGTTGTAGGCGGAAGCCGAACTATTCGTTTGAAACCCAACCTGTCCGGTATGATGACAACCAACCAAACTCACATGCTGCAATTGATGGAATCACCGAAAATCAACCTTCTTTTATATACATTAGTTTCGGTCCGGGAAAAGTCGTGTTTGGTTCGTATCGCTGCCGTGTTTATCCGTGTTGTTATCGTGTAGGTTCTGTATGGACCGTGTAGATGACGTGTTAGTTCGTGTTTATCCAATCCGTATCTCTGCCGTGCTAGTAGTGACGGTCCGTGTGGGCACCGTGTTGATTGCGTGTTGCTGTCGGGACTGGCCGTTTTGGTACGGATTTGTGGGTGTGGATAACGTATTGTCACCGGGTTGATGGTCTCTGGAAAACCGTCTACACTAACAAATTACAAGAACTCCACGGATCGGATCTTTTTTTACGAAAAAAAAAACACCCCGAGATAACTTGTTGGTAATGCCAAAAATGTGAATAACTGGTGTATCGAGTTTACATTGTTGCGTGCTCATCTGTGCGGACGCGAATCTGATGCCATGTCAAATTAAAGACGAATAACACAACTCGTCGATACTTCATAGTAATCTTGCACTTTATGGGAAGAATACCAAGAAGAAAAAGACCTATCAAAAATATAACCAAATAGTCAAACTATTAGAAAACACATTGACTAAAATTGCTCGAGGTCACCAGAAATCGATCCACACATTTTATTCCAAAAACATGAGAGATTATCTTATGTAGAATTCTGTTCCGGGTCGTTTTTTCCAAATACGTGAGATTACGTTATGTAGAATTCCGTTTCAGGTCGCTTAATTATTACAAGTACATGAGGTTACGTTATGTACAATTCGGTTTCTGGTCAATACGATTATGCGCCGAAAAATAATCCACATATAAACCGGAACACGATTAAAATAGAGTACTAGTATGCCAACAGTTTTTAAGTTGTTATCGTGTAACAGTTTGAAGTTACCCCAAATATTAGGGTAGGGGTGTCCCGCTGAGACCTCCGAAGTGTGACCCATTTTTATACCTGAACTCTGATAAAGTAGACCCATTTTGATACAAGATTTTTGAAAAAGCATACCCATTTGTATACAATACCATTGAGAAAGTGGACCCATTTCAATACGCGAATTTTGATAAACTGGACCCTAAGTTGAGCTAGAGATATAATCTAAACTGTCTACGAAAACAGATTGGTCGCTTTTCAATTCGTCTATCGTAATAGAAATCTCCATTTTCAATATGTTTTCAACTTTTAATAAAATCCTATATTTAAGTATGACCGGAGATTAAATATGTTTTCTTAATTTACTTTCAAAGCCTGTGATAACAATTTCTTGATTCCAGACATAATCAAAATTGTCTACAAAACATATATTATTATCCAAGAAGTAACAATGACAGCCGGGAATGACAGAGTATAATTCCGTGTACACATGTAGCGTAAAGTCGGTTATTTTGACAGTCGTCTTATTCCGACACAATTTTCATAAATCATTTGCAGTAACTGCACTTTTCCCGGCACTTTAAGATTATGTAACGATTTCGTCACTTAATATTTGACTTATATTAATATATGACGTCATTGCTTATCATCTTGGTCGATCAAGCAACATATCAAAACAGTCAAGTTTCTGCATCTCTCCCGCTACTGAAATTTACTTTTTATACCCATTTATATAGATGTACAAGAATGACATTTATCATACCCTTTTTGATACTGCTACTTTCAAATCTATATGCATTTATATACAAGCACATTTCTGATTTCGATACCCATATCTATACTTAGATGCTCAAAAGCATACCCATTTCTATAATTTTAGTCGAAAAACTCACCCCATAAAATCGGCACACCCCTATATACCCTTAAATAGGAAGTTACCCCCCCCCCCCCCCGGGACGACAAGATATTAAATTTAAACAACATGTTACATTTAAGTACCATTTCTTACAATACTTTTTCCTAAGTACAGTAAAGGCAAGGTGGTGATCTTTTCGGCGATATTATCTTTGACATTTGAACAAATTTTTGACAACTTAATAGGAATCCTCTTCTATTAATTACCAGCATATACTTACCAAGTTTTAGGTGCCTAAGATCGCGAGGAATGCGTTTGAAGTTGTTGAATGGAGTGCTTTTTGATGTGTTTTTGTCATGTTTTCGCAGAGTTGATATTTATAAATTTAAACAAAAACCTATATGTGCTATATTCACCATTACCATCTACCTCCCATCCACTTGGTATGTGTGCAAAATTCTATTTAACCGTTCATACCATACACCGATATTTCAATTGTCTCAACCGTTGACATTTTATTAATACGATAACCCCCCCCCCCCCCGGTATAAATCATAAATGCACTGCAAGGTCAAATTCAGAGGTATCAGAACTGTCAAGAACATAAAAATTAATAATTTGTTAAAAGCATGTATGTTTTCACATTTAATTATGTTAGTTAATGACGCGGATGGTTAATAGGACTTTATTTACATATCTGACATTTGAGTACGTCATTAGCGCGTCTACACAACCCGTTCAACTTTTTGACGATGCTGGAACAGCCTCGACTAAGGTAGGATAACCATCAAAAAAATCTTCACAATGGCGACCTATGTAAAAGAACGAGCCAGCCCGATTGAGATAACTCGATTTTTCTAATCGAAATACCTCGACCTCGTTTATTTTCATTGATAACATTCTCCTATCAGAGTTGTCGTTCGTGTTTCAACATTCAACAATGGCCGCCCCCATGAGAGTCTCGAGTCCAACTTTCTTACTGCATAAATTGGCTTGTTTCGCTATTTAGAAGCTGTCATTTATGATATATGAATTATTTATTCACTAAATCTCCGCTAATGACAACAATGGATGGAATTCGAAGGATATATTCGATGTGAATGGATCACTTTTTACAACAATGGCTTCGCCCATGAGAGACTTGATAACACTCGTGTCAAAACGTTCTTACAGCTTAAATCGGCTTGATTCGCTATTAAGTAATGCAACAATAAATGCAATTCGAAGGATATATTCAATGTCAATGAAGCACTTTCTTGATATCGACAGCTTGACAAGGCAAAACTGGCATACTGATGATACTGGTATTTTTAGTTATCAATTTAAGTCACATTTTGCTTTATAAATTTTGTTCGAGCATTTTGTGACTTATTGAATGGCTATAATACCCGATATCAACATGTCATATGGGATTTGCATATCACCAAGCTGTCCTGAAATATAACATTGATTACAAACTCTTTACTGAAATTACTGGTTTGTATGAATTCTTTCTTCTTTCTGTTTAAGTAGTTGATATCATTATAGTCCAAATAATTAGACGTAATTTTACGTTTAGTCCATGTATAACGACCTCATATTTATAGGAGTAGATATTATGTTAAAGGGGCCTTTTCACAGATTTTGACATGTTTTGAAATTAGTCATTAAATGCTTTATATTGATAAATGTAAACATTGGATCTTAAAAGCTCCAGTTAAAAATCCAGAATAAAATTCTTTAAAAAAAGTAGTCCGCAGTAGGGCTCGAACCAGTGACCCCCTTAGTCCTGAAGTAAAAACGCAAAAGCCTGCTCGACTATTCTGCCAAGTATAAATGGTTGACGTATTTTATACCTAATATAAGCAATCTTCGTAGTTTCACACAATTAAACAACAACAACATAACTCTCCAAATTATTCAATCGTTTCGCGTTGCAACGCTTGATACTTTTTAAATCGTTAAAAGATGCATATAATGGGTATATTAGACCACGGTAAATGTTCAGTAATACTGTTTCCCACAAATAACATAACTAAAACAAAAATTTGCGAATCTGAAACAACTTTTTTCATTTTTTGTCAATTTACCAAAACGTGAAAAGATCCCTTTAAAGTTAAATGAACTGTATCCCAGTAAAAGAGACATTAAGGCGATAGTGTTTCGGTTGCAATAGTTTGATGGACTCACTACTTGGATGTGTAGTTACATTATTTACAGTATTTCAAACAGTATTTAGCATGAACCAATGATTTTTTTAAACGCTTAAGCCTAGGATCATGAAACTTGATAGGTAGATTGATCATGACTCGCAGATGACCCTATTGATTTTCAGGTCACTAGGTCAAAGGTCAAGGTCACAGTGACCCGAAATAGTAAAATGGTTTCCGGATGATAACTCAAGAACGCTTAGGCCTAGGATCATAAAACTTGATAGGTAGATTGATCATGACTCGCAGATGACCCCTATTGATTTTCAGGTCAGTAGGTCAAAGGTCAAGGTCACGATGACCCGAAATAGTAAAATGGTTTCCGGATGATAACTGAAGAACGCTTATTCCTAGGATCATGAAACTTGATAGGTAGAATGATCAGGACTCGCAGATGATCCCTATTGGTTTTCAGGTCACTAGGTCAAAGGTCAAGGTCACGGTGACCCGAAATAGTAAAATGGTGTCCGGATGATAACTCAAGAATGCTTATGGCTAGGATCATGAAACTTCATAGGTACATTGATCATGACTGGCAGATGACCCCTATTGATTTTCAGGTCACTAGGTCAAAGGTCAAGGTCACAGTGACAAAAACATATTCACACAATGGCTCTCACTACAACGGAGAGCCCATATGGGGGGCATGCATGTTTTACAAACAGCCCTTGTTTATTTTATTTTAATAGTTTTCTCAGAAAATTCTATTTTTCATTTTTTTTTTGCAACAAGGGGTTATGAAATTTAAAAAAATGTTACTGGATTTTTAGACCAAAACTGGTACTATGATAATACTATGAGGCACTTCGCCAAAACATTTATAATTATATTGTTTATTCTTGAAAACGTATTTCCCCTATTCACTAAAAATAACACTTTTGATCAGAAAATTCATATATAATGATGTATACTTTTATTTTCAAGAAGCATAATGCCTCTTCTCAGTTGTATTCAGCCACAAGTTCTTGTCAGCCACTTAAGGGTTATATGTTGCCTTTCTTTTACTAAATGCAAAATAATTCTACACTTTGAGACATTCATAAAATATTTTATGTCTTTACAACACCGACAGGCTAATAAAATTATATATCAAGTACTTCCATACTAACAGGACCATTTTAGGCGGGCAACCTAGCAACCTTGATTTGTTCATATCTTCCTATCAATCTGTTATATGTGTTATAAATCATTTGTTCGGAGAACATATAATGCTTATTATAACTTTTAAATAATTCAATGTTCAAAGTGTTATTGACCGATAAACCAACATACTGATTACAAGGGAATATTTTATTAATTATTTGCATTTTATCTTACATGAGAAAAATTTGCCTAAATGTTTTTCAAACTATAAAGAAATCTATATACAATTAATAATTGACGACGTTTATAAAAAAAAAAACATTTATGAAATGAAAGTTTAAAGATAAAAATAAATAATGCAAGTTTTATCTGATATTCGTAATAATTTCCAATAAAATTGAGTGTCTGAGCAATGTGGATGAATGAATATATCGGATAAAACGAACACTTGTTTACACTTGAATTATGATTTATTCTTCAATATTTTATGCACTTAAGTTTAGCCTTAATGCGTTTTCATAAGCATTTATAGACAGTGTCCCTCCCCCAAATCAAGGAATTATTACTTGTCATTCATTTGTGTAATGGTATACAATAATTTTGTGGTAGAATATTTGAGAAAAACATTAGAAACGAAACTTGTCAGTTTTAAAATTTTCCATATGGTTATGGAAATTTACAATCGTCGGTTTCCGAAAAACAATACGTCACGCTTTCCAAAAATATGATGGTTGTGCCCAAAGATTTTGGTGTTAATGAACATTACTGGTTTATTATGCCCCCTTCGAAGAAGAGGGGGTATATTGCTTTGCACATGTCGGTCGGTCGGTCGGTCGGTCGGTCCGTCCACCAGGTGGTTTCCGGATGATAACTCAAGAACGCTTGGGCATAGGATCATGAAACTTCATAGGAACATTGATCATGACTCGCAGATGACCCCGATTGATTTTGAGGTCACTAGGTCAATGGTCAAGGTCACGGTGACCCAAAATAGTAAAATGGTTTCCGGATGATAACTGAAGAACGCTTATTCCTAGGATCATGAAACTTGATAGGTAGATTGATCATGACTCGCAGATGACCCTTATTTATTTTCAGGTCACTAGGTCAAAGGTCAAGGTCACAGTGACCCGAAATAGTAAAATGGTTTCCGGATGATAACTCAAGAACGCTTAGGCCTAGGATCATGAAACTTGATAGGTAGATGGATCATGACTCGCAGATGACCCCTATCGATTTTCAGGTCACTAGATCAAAGGTCAAGGTCACAGTGACCCGAAATAGTAAAATTGTTTCCGGATGATAACTCAAGAATGCTTATGCTTAGGATCATGAAACTGTGTAGGTAGATTGATAATGGCTGGCAGATGACCCCTATTGATTTTCAGGTCACTAGGTCAAAGTTCAAGGTCACGGTGACCCGAAATTTTTAAAAATTGTTTCCGAATGATAACTCAAGAACGATTATGCCTAGGATCAAGAAACTTGATAGGTAGATTGATTATGACCCGCAGTTGACCCCTATTGATTTTCAGGTCACTATGTCAATAGTCAAGGTCACAGTGATCTGAAATAGTAAAATGGTTTCCGGATGATAACTCAAGAACGCTTATGCCTAGGATCATGAAACTTCATAGGTACATTGATCATGACTCGCAGATGACCCCTATCGATTTTGAGGTCACTAGGTCAAAGGTCAAGTTACGGTGACCCGAAATAATAAAATGGTTTACGGATGATAACTGAAGAACGCTTATTTCTAGGATCATGAAACTTGATAGGTAGATTGATCATGACTAGCATATGACCCGTATTGATTTTCAGGTCACTAGGTCAAAGGTCAAGGTCAAGGTGACCCGAAATAGTAAAATGGTTTCCGGATGATAACTCAAGAACGCTTATGGCTAGGATGAAACTTCATAGGTACATTGATCATGACTGGCAGATGACCCCTATTGATTTTCAGGTCACTAGGTCAAAGGTCAAGGTCACATTGACAAAAACATATTCACACAATGGCTGTCACTAGAACGGAGAGCCCATATGGGGGGCATGCATTTTTTACAAACAGCCCTTGTATTTTAATAATTTCGATTCTCATTTGATTAATAGGTAATTTCAAGGCTGATAAACTTGAAATATGCAAGCTATTCTTTCGTTTTGCAAATGTCTGTCGATACATCTGTACAATCGTTATTTCCGTAACCACTCTTTATATTGTAGCAGACACAAGTTTAAATTAAAAAAAAATCATGTTTTTCACTAATATTCTACCTCTTTCTTGCTAAAAAATAATGCATGAATGATTTAAAAGTAACATTACATCGTTTTAAGTCAGGAACACTGTCTATGACCGCGAAAAAAAACATAACAAACTTTTTGATTTACGATATTTACTTTATAAATAGCTTGCATTCGGCATGGCATTGCATGTTCCGCAAGATAAATATCTCGACTTTATTTAGTGGATGATTTCGGACTGTTTCATCCAATCAGAAAAAAACCTTTAAACGTAATTTAGACCCATGTTTAGCGAGATAATTAAGTACCACTTTTTATACACTGCCAAATTGTGACATAACAAGTCGCCTCCCTTGTTGGTTCATGCTACTGTATTAGTATGCCCCCCTTCGAAGAAGAGAGGGTATATTGTTTTGCACATGTCGTTCCGTATGTCCGTCCACCAGATGGTTTCCGGATGATAACTCAAGAATGATTATGCCTAGGATCATGAAACTTCATGTGTACATTGATCATGACTCGCAGATGACCACTATTGATTTTAGGGTCACTAGGTCAAAGGTCAAGGTCACGGTGACCCGAAATAGTAAAATGGTTTACGGATGATAACTCTAGAATGCTTACGCCTATGATCATGAAACTTCTTAGGTTCATTGATCAAGGTCAAGGTCACGGTGACTTGACACAGTAAAATGGTTTCCGGATGATAACTCAAGAATGCTTACGCCTAGGATCAAGAAACTTCATAGGTACATTGATCATGACTTGCAGATGACCTCTATTGATTTTGAGGTCACTAGGTCAAAGGTCACGGTCTCAGTGCCAAAAACGTATTCGCACAATGGCTGCCACTACAAATGACAGCCCATATGGGGGGTGCATGTTTTACAAACAGCTTTTGTTTCAAAAATGTTTTCATGTAGTAAACTTATATTGATATTTACAAAATTGATTCATATGAATGATAGACTTTACTGAAATCATTTTAATGATACTGAAATCATGATAGTGAATTAATACTGATAATTATTTAATATAGTTTGCTTGATACAATCATGTACATCTATATCAAATGAGATCATACTGTAACTTCAGTGATGAATTTCAGTGAATTAAATTAAATCCAAAATATAAGTTACTCCTATATCTCTCCCGCAGCGCGCACACCTAAACATCCTGCTATGTACCTATTCAGATCCAGATAAAAAAAAATATGATACATAATTATGTATCAGATTGTTCAGAGGGGAGAATTTTTACCTCTGTTGTATCAATGTTTTGTTTTACTTCTTTAATCAGTGTGTTTAAAGAAATATAAACATAGCTCCAGGGTCTTTGCTTCAGGCAATGAATATTTCATATACTGATACTTTTTTTCTAATGGATATTTTAACTAGCTCCTACATTCAATACAGTCAAATATATGTTAAGTAGTATCTGTACACATTGGTAGATTAAATTTGTACATCAAACACAATTTTTAATTGTTTTAAAAAGATTTAGTTCAAATGTTCATACTAGATTAATTAAGAACCTTAGTCATGTCACGGAGATCTAGAGTCCGTGGTCATGTGGTAATTAAACATTTTTAAATATAACCACTTTTATATGGAGTCCTGACCAGATCTCAAATGCATATCCCTTTTCTCTGTCACCCTGGTCATCTCCTATCAAAATGGCAAATTATATGCAGAATCGTTCTTTATACACAATGGTTGAATGAAAAAATTGACATCCTTTTCACATGGAAAATTCATATCTTGAAACTCTATGTGCATAAATATCTCAAGTCTTCATTAAATCAGGACAACAAAAATGTTTTTAAGTCCTTAATTGACCTGACTATAGTAATCAGATTATTGTAAGCTCAATTAGTCTATTTATGTCATATGCTTTGTGTATTGTAAACATACACACAATATTGCAGGTACATGATAACAATAAATAATAACAAAGCCATCCATACTTTAAAGGTCAATGGCAAAGCCTGTGAGAAAAATTTGAACGCATTGAGTGTAATCACACAACGTGCTCATGGTGAGCTTTTGTGATCGCTTTATGGCCGTCGTGAGCCGTCAACATTTGCAACATTAGATAAAAGGGTAAGGTCACAGTGACAAGAATGCTTAGGCCTAGGATCATGAAACTACATTGGTACATTGATCATGACTGGCATATGACCCCTATAGATGTTCAGGTCATTAGGTCAAAGGTCAGGGTCACAGTGAGTCAAAACAGTTTAATGATTTCCGGATGATAACTCAAGAATGCTTACGTCTAGGATCATGAAACTTCATAGGTACATTGATCATGACTTGCATATTACCCCTATTGATGTTTAGGTCACTAGGTCAAAGGTCAATGTCAAAGTGAATCAAAACAGTAAAATAGTATCCGGATGATAACTCAAAAATGCTTACGCCTAGGACCATTTAACTTCATAGGTACATTGATCATGACTGGTATATAACCCTTATTGATTTTCAGATCACTTGGTCAAAGGTCAAGGAAAAAGTGACTTATAACAGTAAAAATGTTTCCTGATGATAACTCAAGAATAGTCAGGCCTATGATCATGAAACTTCATAGGTAAATTGATCATAACTGGCAGATGATTCCTATTGATTTTCAGGTCACTAGGTCAAAGGTCAAGGTCACAGTGACAAAAAATGTATTCACACAATGGCTACCACTATAACTGACAGCCCATATGGGGGCATGTATTTTTTACAAAAAGCCCTTGTTTGTCTTATATTGGTAAATTTTCAACTCGGTCAATTCTAGGTTAAGTTTGAAAGTAGGTCATATGTGGTCCAAACTAGGTCAACAAACCAAATCACAGAAAGGGTTAGTGAACACTCCAGAGGTCACATTTTCTTCCAGATCTTCATGAAAATTGGAAAGAATGTTATCTCGATGAAATAAAGTTTCAGTTTGAAAGTTGGTAGTTTGTCAAAATCTAGGTCATTAGGTCAAAATATAGAAAACTTTCTTTACCTTTCTACAGGTCACATTATCTTCCTGATTTTCATGAAAATTGCTTACAATGTCCATCTTAATCAAATCAAAAGCTGAATTTGCAATTTGGTCATGTGCAGGCTAAAGCTAGGTAACAACTTAGTCAAATCATACACAAGTTTTTGACACTATAAAAGGAGTTTTGGGTGAGCGATACAGGGCTATCTTGTTTCAGAACAGCCTGTAGTAAGAAAGGGAAGGTATTGTATTTGTTTCAAAAGTAGCATTTTATTGTTATTGGAAGTAACTGAGCAATTATATGATGTCATAGTTTTGGTTATTTTGCTCACTTGTTATGATGTGACAAGGTGAGCTTTTGTTATCACTCTTTGTCTGTTGTATTTTATCCAAAGTTTATTGTGAACACATAAGATATCATTTTACAATGTTTAAATTTAGGTGTCACCTCTTTGCCAGATTCTTATGAAACTAGTCACCTCTATGTCATTTTGGGTTTCATATTCTATCAAAAATTACGGCACTAGGTCAAATTTATAGAAAAGGTCTGTTAATACTTTAGTGGTCACATTCTCTCTCTGATCCACTTGTAAATTGGTTAGAACATTATTTTAAATGATTTCAAAGTCAAGCTTGAAAGTAGCATATTCAACATTTAGGTCACAAGGTCTAGTCTCAGTGATTAACAGGTCACGTTCCAAAGTGGGTCATGTGCTTCCAAGAATTTGATCAATAACTAAAATCATTAAAATCTATGTTAACACTTACATTTTTTACCTGATCTTCGTGGCAGTTGATCTGAATGTTCAAATAAATAAAAGCAGGAACTCGGTAACAATGCTCAACTATATCGGATAGACTCAAATAGTTTGTTCATACTCTCAATGCCTTTTTTCTAGATCTTCCTGAAAAATTAGTTAACACCACTAGGAAACAATCAGTTTCAGGTGAGCCACATTGTGCTGTTTAAGCTATCTATGCATAATATAGATTGTTACAAAACCTTGTTTATCAATAAAAATAAATGAAAAAAAATGGCTTTCTAAAAAGTTGTAGTCTTGGATGATATATTCCTCAACTTATAATCTACGACAATATTTTGAGAAGAAAAACAAAATTTGACTATTATTATACCCCAACATACTGTGATTGGGGGGCTAGCACAGGAATTCTCAATTATGTTCCTCGAAAAATAATGGGTCAGCATATTGTTGCTGTTTTATCCAGTTGTCTGGACCATTACTCCCAAAAGAATTGTAAGTTCAAATATGAGATATTTAGGTACCGTAAATAAATCTCATTGAAGGGAGTGCGGTGTCCAAGAACGAAAACGATTGCACCACAACCATTTACTATTGACCTGCGGATAAATGACAAGCAATAAATATTACAAAAGTTCGCTGATGTAAATTAATTTAAATGGATGCTTATTTATTTTATGCTTTTCGGTGATTTATTCAGAAATATCAGTGAAATAAACTGGTATTTTGCTGTTTTAAACAGTGAAAAATAACAGTGAAAATATCGATATTTTTCGCTATTTTTCTGGGAAAATCAATATTCCACCGAATCCAACATATATCCTCTATATATCCATCCTCTTCAAAAGCATCGTCAAACCAGTACTTTCAGTATTTTGATTATGTACAGCCCTGGGCGTGGAAACTGGAACAAATTGTTATCGAGGGCATCAATTGTCGGATCAATTGTACTTTGTTCAATGTTTTATTAACGTTATTTGTCCTCTTTGATTTTACGCATCCGTAGAAATAAACAAATTTAATGTACGACCAAACAAAATCTAGTCATTTCCTGTTTCCCTCGAATCGCTCAAGAGTTTGTATAAATTAAGGGGATATTTTTAATTATGTTTGTATGACGTAAGGACGGTGTGTATTAATTTTTGTGCCTAAATTCCAATAATAAATACACTACAGAAACGTGCAGATGTGTTAAATGTAAATATACATGTGAATACAAAATAACCGCTCATTAATAAAGCATTCCAAAAAAAAGTTGCATATAAGGGTGATCTTTACTTTCAAGCCACAGACGAATAACTTTGACCTTTGAGCAAGCTAAATAGTGTCTTGACCATTGTGCAAGTACGGAATACCGTAAGGGCCATCGTGAATACAAATTAAAATCCAGAGGGCGAGAACGCGACAATGCGATGACCAGAATGCGACAATACGATGACGACAGTGCGACAATACGATGGCGAGAAAGCGATGGCGAGAACGCGATAGTACGATGACGACAGTGCGATGACGACAGTGCGACAATACGATGGCGACAGTGCGATAGTACGATGGCGACAATGCGAGAATGCAAGAGTATGATGACAAGAATACGACAATGCGATGACAAAAGTGCGACAATACGATGGCGAGAACGCGATGGCGAGAATGCGAGAACGCGAGAGTACGATGACGAGAACGCGAGAGTACGATGACGAGAATGCGACAATACGATGACGACCGTGCGACAATACGATGGTGAGAATGCGAGAAAGCGATGGCGAGAAAGCGATAGTACGATTGCGACAGTGCGATGACGACAGTGCGACAATACGATGGCGACATTGCGAGAGTACGATGACGAGAATGCGACAATGCGATGACAAAAGTGCGACCATAATATGGCGAGAACGCGATGGCGAGAATACGAGAACGCGAGAGTACGATGACGAGAATGCGACAATACGATGATGACAGTGCGACAATACGATGGCGAGAATGCGAGAACGCGATGGCGAGAATGCGATGATACGATGGCGACAGTACGAAATGTCTATCGCATTGTCGCCATCGTACTATCGCACTGTCGCCATCGTATTGCCACACTCTTGCATTGCCATCATCGTACTTTCGCGTTCTCACATTCTCGCCATCGCGTTCTCGCATTCTCGGCATTGCATTGTTGCACTGTCGTCAACGTATTGCCGCATTCTCGTCATCGTACTCTCGCGTTTTCGCATCCTCACCACTGGATTTTAATGTGTAACTATGATGACCCTAACGGTATCCCGTAAGCAAGAGACGTAGGCTGGAGTGGAGAATTTTTTTAACCAGAAATTCGGTGATCCCCATGAGGAGTCGATTTGCTTACTATACTTCGAAATGTCAATGTCGGAAAATAAAAATATTTTTCATATAGAGTGCAAACTTGTGCTGGTGCAAACGATAATTTATAATACATTAAATAAAAAAATGTTTGTGTACAAAACGAACGTAATCTAAATTTCTATCGTTTAGATTCTGCTTTTATATGTTTCATTTTTTGTTGTTATTAAAACTCAAACTTTACATTTGTATACATTACAAGCTACAATACTGGTTCCCTGAATTAGGAATGGTTCCCTGAATTATAAACCACAATTTCTTTATCAGGAAACTGTTGCACCTCGAACATTAACACAATAAATTAATATTAATGTTAAAAGCGTCAATGATATAGAAACATAACATGGCAATACGCTGCATAGTCACAATGCGTGCTGCCTGTTTTATTTTTCATTTGTATTTTGACTGGAATAGTGTTCAATGCCGTTGTTTGTGTTATAGTAACAGAGACCGTCATTTTGGGCCAGACTGTTTTCGTCTAACTGTAACCTATCTTCGGGCAGTTTGTATTTATTTTATGATCTGCGGTGAATGACTGGAGAAAAGCAGTACATGATAATGAACCAGATCATTCTAGCCAAAGTACAATTATTAGATTTGACCATTTCAAATAAGCTTGGGCCATGTTTTGTTTGACTCATAATTACTTTTTTAAAGATGAAATACCTTTAACTTAATTTTGTAAAATTTAGATTTTTTAAACAATATGAAACAAATAGCTAAAAGTAACCATATGACCTATTTAAGCGAAATGATACAGAAAACAAACAAACTTCCCTATAAATACACCAACAAAGTAATATTTTACTTTTTAATCCTTCAAAAGACTTCATATTTCTGATAAAAAGGTACACAATTGGAGCAAAATATGGGGCTTCATGCATGTCAAATAATATAATCCTGTGCACACTGATAAGCTGTGTCAATGATTAAAAAAAAACACATCTTGACCTGTGCTTTAAGACACACCCTTTATAAATTTGAATTGGTTGTGGTCATTTCAAACTTGCGATATAAAAAGCTATCATATAATTTTGAAAACTGAGTTGCGTCTAAGATTATACAACAGCGAACAAATTTAGTGCCTTCAGCGTTTTGATAAATTCCTGCAACGATATATATTCATACGACACACGAACACTAACTAAAAGACGAATGCTTCGGTTATTGTAGGAAAATATGTACGAAATATCTTCGTCACAATCAGCTCGGGGCGCTTATTTGTCTTTGCTGCATTCCATGAAATTCGTCTTCGATGTAGACTTTTTCTTGCCTATTTGTGTTATTGTAACATATTTTATCAATATATTACCATTTAACACATATAAAAAACGTATAATCTCGCTTTAACATCACAAATTTAATTTTATAAATCAGAAAAGCATGTGAGTTTTTCTTGAGAATACTGCAGATACCATCTCAATCAAATGAATGGCGATTTGCTCCTTGTTTCCAGAATGCAACAGAGTTATTGTATGAATCCGTGGAGAAAAGTTTTTGCCAGAGTTTTAAACGTACATGTACATTATTTCTGGATAAATAAGCAAAATAAGACTTGTAAAATAATCTTATTGGAGCGATTGGACTCAATAAAAAAAGATGAACATGGCAGCAAAAAGACTCAATGTATATAAAACAGTAAATACGCTTCATTATTGTTTCGTCATATTGTTCTAATATTAACCCATTTATGCCTAGCGTCTAGAAAAAAGGCATTGGCAAACAGCGTAGACCCAGATGAGACGCCGCATGATGCGGCGTCTCATCAGGGTCTTCGCTGTTTGTTTAAAAGAATTCCTGTAAGAAATATTCTAAATATAGAAATAAATATACTAGACATCCCTAATTTTGGAAACAAATTGATCCAATTTAGAAGGATGGGATAGTCCACTCAGCATAAATGTGTTAAAGTAAAATGTAAAAAGTACATGCCCATGGCCCTTTACCTGCACAGTTGGTAGGGCACAGACGTACGCGTGATGTGGCATCGCATATCATATTTGAGATAAATGAGTCTCGTTCTGAGACAACTAGGCATAATGCATGTGCGTAAAAAGTCGCCCAGATTAGCCTGTGCAGTCCGCACAGGCTATTTAAGGACGACACTTTCCGCTTTTATGACATTTTTTGTTAAAATGAAGTCTCTTCTAAGCAAAAATTATATTTAGGCGGAAAGTGTCGTCCCTGATTAGCCTGTGCGGACTGCACAGGCTAATCTGGGACGACACTTTACGCACATGCATCAAGCTCAGTTTTCTCAGAACGCGACTCAAATATTTGCGGCGAGTTTGTTTACTCTGTCAAACATACATTATAATGAAATAACATTTTGAACTTTGACCTGTGGCTGTGACATTGACCTTTTAGCGATTTGAGCTGCATGTTAATCAGTTATTTGTGTTACTAAGTGTTTTTTTTGATGATATATGAAAATATTGTCCGGTCAAGATGTTTAAAGGGAGATCATACGATTTTTTCCAAATATTTATGAACTTATATAAAATGTGTAAAACCTTATATATATACAACCACTCATTAATAAAGCATTCCAAAAAAAAAAGTTGCATATAAGGGTGATCTTTACCTTCAAGCCACAGACGAATAACTTTGACCTTTGAGCAAGATAAATAGTGTCTTGACCACTGTGCAAGTACGGAATACCGTAAGGGCCATCGTGATTACAAATTAAAATCCAGAGGGCGAGAACGCGACAATGCGATGACCAGAATGCGACAATACGATGACAAAAGTGCGACAATACGATGGCGAGAAAGCGATGGCGAGAACGCGATAGTACGATGACGACAATGCGACAGTGCGATGACGACAGTGCGACAATACGATGGCGACAGTGCGATAGTACGATGGCGACAATGCGAGAATGCAAGAGTATGTTGACGAGGATACGACAATGCAATGACAAAAGTGCGACAATACGATGGCGAGAACGAGATGGCGAGAATGCGAGAACGCGAGAGTACGATGACGAGAATGCGACAATACGATGACGACAGTGCGATAATACGATGGTGAGAATGCGAGAAAGCGATGGCAAAAAAGCGATAGTACGATGACGACAATGCGACAGTGCGATGACGACCGTGCGACAATACGATGGTTACATTGCGATAGTACGATGGCGACAATGTGAGAACGCGAGAGTACGATGACGAGAATGCAACAATGCGATGACAAAAGTGCGACCATACGATGGCGAGAACGCGATGGCGAGAATACGAGAACGCGAGAGTACGTTGACGAGAATGCGACAATACGATGATGACAGTGCGACAATACGATTGCGAGAATGCGAGAACGCGATGGCGAGAATGCGATGATACGATGGCGACAGTACGAAATGTCTATCGCATTGTCGCCATCGTACTATCGCACTGTCGCCATCGTATTGCCGCACTGTTGCATTGCCGTCATCGTACTTTCGCGTTTTCACATTCTCGCCATCGTGTTCTCGCATTCTCGGCATTGCATTGTTGCACTGTCGTCAACGTATTGCCGCATTCTCGTCATCGTACTCTCGCGTTTTCGCATCCTCACCACTGGATTTTAATGTGTAACTATGATGGCCCTAACGGTATCCCGTAAGCAAGAGACGTAGGCTGGGGTGGAGAATTTTTTTAACCAGAAATTCGGTGATTCCCATGAGGAGTCGATTTGCTTACTATACTTCGAAATGTCAATGTCGGAAAATAACAATATTTTTCATTAAGAGTGCTAACTTGTGCTGGTGCAAACGATAATTTATAAAACATTAAATGAAAAACTGTTTGTGTACAAAACGAACGTAATCTAAATTTCTATCGTTTAGATTCTGCTTTTATATGTTTCATTTTTTGTTGTTATTAAAACTCAAACTTTACATTTGTATACATTACAAGCTACAATACTGGTTCCCTGAATTAGGAATGGTTCCCTGAATTATAAACCACAATTTCTTTATCAGGAAACGGTTGCACCTCGAACATTAACACAATAAATTAATATTAATGTTGAAAGCGTCAATGAGATAGAAACATAACAAGGCAATACGCTGCATAGTCACAATGCGTTCTGCCTGTTTTATTTTTCATTTGTATTTTGACTGGAATAGTGTTCAATGCCGTTGTTTGTTTTATAGTAACAGAGACCGTCATTTTGGGCCAGACTGTTTACATCTTACTGTAACCTATCTTCGGGCAGTTTGCATTTATTTCGTGATCTGCGGTAAATGACTGGAGAAAAGCAGTACATGATAATGAACCAAATCATTCTAGCCAAAGTACAATTATTAGGTTTGACCATTTCAAATAAGCTTGGGGCCATGTTTTGTTTGACTCGTTATTTCTTTTTTAAAGTTGAAATACACTTCAACACCGTTATTTCGAACACCGATAATCCGAAGTCACCGTTATTTCGAAGTATTTTTCGGGTCCCGATTGTGGTTCTTCTTTGTTCAATGTAAAATTTCATTGTTAATCCGAACTTCGTTAAACCGAAGAAATCGTTAATTCGAAGTGATTATGTCGGTCCCAACACTATAATTCGCACCTTATTATCAATCTTTAATTCGAAGTCAAAACTGCAAAACACTGTGCGTAATTTCACACCTATGTCGTCTGCGCGTTGTGCGTCAAAGCCGATAATTACACCTTTGTCGCCTGCGCGTAGCATGTTAATTTTATAATGTCGTCAAAAGCCGACGACGAGGCCGACAACACATGAATGAACATAATATCTAATCAACGTGTGACCACATGCATCAACGACGTAAGGCAGTCCTGCGAGCAAAACACGGGCGGAAGCCAGTTCTTCATTTCCTTGACAAGTTGGAGAAATATGTTACACTCGTCCAGTTTAGTGCTGCTAACGCCGGTGTTCAGAAAGACATCGCGTCTTATTTAAAAAAATTAGTGAATTCATTTCCGAAAATGTATTCATATGTATTTACATGTATGATGCGCTATGCATTATATTTTATATGTTCTGTAATTAGAGAAAAATAAAAAGAAGAAAAAGAATAGTTTTATTGATCCGTTTGTACTAGTAGAAATCTATTGCTATCTGACTAGTTTACGTTTTTAAGTAAAACAATTATTAAAAGTACAGTGTGACCGAACCATGCGAATTCCACACTGTTGTATTGTTTCAGGATTAAAGAAGTCGTCTGTCAAATGTTTATTTCGAATAATCGTTAATCCGAAGTTTTTTTAACGGTCCCGACGACTTCGAAATAACGGTGCTGAAGTGTACCTTTAACTTAATTTTGTAAAATTTAGATTTTTAAACAATATGAAACAAATAGCTAAAAGTAATCATATGACATATTTAAGCGAAATGATACAGAAAACAAACATACTTCCCTATAAATACACCAACAAAGTAATATTTTACTTTTTAATCCTTCAAAAGACTTCATATTTCTGATAAAAAGGTACACAATTGGAGCAAAATATGGGGCTTCATGCATGTCAAATAATATAATCCTGTGCACACTGATAAGCTGTGTCAATGATTAAAAAAAAACACATCTTGACCTGTGCTTTAAGACACACCCTTTATAAATTTGAATTGGTTGTGGTCATTTCATACTTGCGATATAAAAAGCTATCATATAATTTTGAAAACTGAGTTGCGTCTAAGATTATACAACAGCGAACAAATTTAGTGCCTTCAGCGCTTTGATAAATTCCTGCAACGATATATATTCATACGACACACGAACACTAACTAAAAGACGAATGCTTCGGTTATTGTAGGAAAATATGTACGAAATATCTTCGTCACAATCATCTCGGGGCGCTTATTTGTCTTTGCTGCATTCTATGAAATTCGTCTTCGATGTAGACTTTTTCTTGCCTATTTGTGTTATTGTAACATATTTTATCAATATACATGTATTACCATTTAACACATATAAAAAACGTATAATCTCGCTTTAACATCACAAATTCAATTTTATAAATCAGAAAAGCATGTGAGTTTTACTTGAGAATACTGTAGATACCATCTCAATCAAATGATTGGTTATTTGCTCCTTGTTTCCAGAATGCAACAGAGTTATTGTATGAATCAGTGGAGAAAAGTTTTTGCCAGAGTTTTAAACGTACATTATTTCTGGGTAAATAAGCAAAATGAGACTTGTAAAATAACCTTATTGGAGCGATTGGACTCAATAAAAAAAAGATGTACATGGCAGCAAAAAGACCCAATGTATATAAAACACTAAATACGCTTCATTATTGTTTCGTCATATTGTTCTTAAAGTAACCCAAGTATGCCTAGCCTAAAATTTCCCTTATTTTGGAAATAAATTGATCCAATTTAGAAGGATGGGAGAGTCCACTCAGCATAAATGGATTAAAGTAAAATCTAACATGTACATGCTTATGGCCCTTTACCTGCACAGTTGGTAGGGGCACAGACTTACGCGTGATGTGACATCGCATATTTGAGATAAATGAGTCGCGTTCTGAGAAAACTGGCCATAATGCATGTGCGTAAAAAGTCGTCCCAGATTAGCCTGTGCAGTCCGCACAGGCTATTCAGGGACGACACTTTCCGCTTTTATGACATTTTTTGTTTAAATGAAGTCTCTTCTAAGCAAAAATCCTATTTAGGCGGAAAGTGTCGTCCCTGATTAGCCTGTGCGGACTGCACAGGCTAATCTGGGACGACACTTTACGCACATGCATCAAGCTCAGTTTTCTCAGAACGCGACTCAAATATTTGCGGCGAGTTTGATTACTCTGTCAAACATACATTATAATGAAATAAAATTTTGAACTTTGACCTGTGACATTGACCTTTGAGTGATTTAAGCTGCATGTTAATCAGTTATTTGTGTTACTAAGTGTTGTTTTTTTTATTTTCTTGATGAAATATGAAAATATTGTCCGGTCAAGCTGTTTAAAGGGAGATTATACGATTTTGCCAAATATTTATGAACTTATATAAAATGTGTAAAACCTTATATAATATATATATATATATATATACCGGTATATATATATTTTATTTTATTTTATTTTATTTTATTTTATATTGAAATATAGGTATATATATATATTTCAATATAAAATAAAATAAAAGTTAAGAAGAACATGTGTCAAAAAATGCGAAATAAGCCAGATATTTAATTCTGAAATTGAAAATGTCTGTACAGTCGAATTCGCCAGCATGTATATCATACGGAATACCGTTATTGCCATCGTGGTAACACATTAAAATCCAGAGGGCGAGAATGCGAGAACGCGAGAGTACGATGACGGGAATGCAACAGTACGATGAAGACAGTACGACAATACGATGGCGAGAATGCGAGAACGCAATGGCGAGAATGCGATAACCTCTGGTCTTGTTTGATATTTGATCGCTTAGTATGGCCATAACCTTTGAGTTAATGGATACAGGCTTTGCATGATGCCGTGCCCATAACCTGATATTGTGCGACCCATTTACTATAACCTTTGTACACTGTTTTAGCTTGCACGCCTGGAAAGACAACTAAATTGATTTATGCCTCACACTTCTTGGGGACAATAACATGGAGCATAGTTTATGCAATGAAATGCTATTCAATAATATACAATAGCCAAATAAAACAATCGGGTTGACCTAATAACAATGGCATAATGGATACACTTACGTTATTTACGCATGTTTACATTGTAAAGTTTATTTAGTTTTTCAAACGTTGTTTAAATTGTTATTTATTTATTTGGAAGAAATTGAAATAACATAGAACAATATTGCACCTTAGGATACACTTTTATCGTAGGAGATTTAAATTCAAGAACTGGCTTATTATCCGATATATTAGAATACAATAAACATTTAGATGATTATAACAACGTTAAAACAAATTCAAGTGAACTAAATTTTGGACACATTCCGAAGCGAATGAATGAAGATCATATAATTGACTTTCAAGGTCGAGCTTTAATCTCCATGTGCAAATCAACCAACCATATCATAGCTTACGGTCGTATGCCCGGAGATAGAACAGGTAATTACACTTTCACCTCAACACGTGGTCTTAGCGTAACCGATTATTTACTATTCTAACACGGCACGTGCCAAATTTCATATAAACAAAGAAGAAAATCGTCCATGGGTTATTCTGCAACAAATTATGGGCGGAGCTTATACACTGAAAGCACGCGCTGTAGCTAAACAAAACATGCCGATACATTTTACACCAGCGTAATAATCCGGTATTTTATGAATGAAAGCGGATCTGATAGACAGAACAGCCGAAAGTTATTTTTATGGGCGGAACTTCACATAAAATAGTACACAAGAAAAATAAGATGCATTGTATAAATCTTTAAGAAAAACCGTGTTAGAATCGAAATAATTCGAGTACGTTATAGTATGTTGTCGAATAACCCACGGCCGGAAGTTTAGATGCGTGGTTTCAAATCACTCGTGCTTCGCACTCGTGATTTAATCCCAACGCATCTTAACTTCCGGCCGTGGGTTATTCGACAACAAACTATAACGTACACGAATTACTTCTTAAACACACCACGACACATTCCATCGGAATGTCATTCATGAATTTAAAATACTTGATTGGACTGAATTCTCGGATCATGCTGGGCTATTTTAGTTTTCTAACGGTAAATAATATTAACTTACAAAACAACAAAAAGGAAACAAAACAACAAGAATTAAAAATAATATTTGATAATGACAAATGACAAGAATTTAACTTGTTAATAGATGAAAATATACAAGTATTAAATACAATTTTTACTGAAACTAATGTTAATAATCAAATTAATATTCTTACACAATTTTTACACGAAAATAGCGTTCAGACATTTGAAAAAGTGTTTACGATTAATAACAATAAAAAGCCGAATCAAAAACCGCCAAAATGGCTTGATAATACTTGTAGAACTGAAAATGCAATTTCCGTAACGCAAAAAACAACTTTAATAAGAATAAGTCCAACCCAAATAGACAACAATTTGTACATTACAGAACAAATTATAATGTAATTCGAAGAAAAGCAAAATATAGATACAAAATGAATGAAAGCACGAGGTTATATAACATTGCAAAAACACAACCAAGAACGTTTTGGAAAACACTCAAAAAATGCTATAAACCTAATAATAAAAATACAAATCAACCTAAAATTAACGAAATGTTCAATCATTTTAATGACTTAATCGGAAACGAACCAAGTGACAGTATAGATAATGAAATAAACGAACATAATTTAAATACACCACAAACCGTAATTGAACAACTCGATTCACCAATTACAGAGTCGGAAATATATCAAGCAGTTTTCAAACAAAACAATGGCAAATCTAGTGGACCTGATGATATTTCAGCTAAAATAATTAAAACAGCATACAATTCTATTAAACCGTACCTCAAAACCATATTCAATACAATATTTGATACTGCACAATATCCTGAAAGCTGGGGAGTGGGTTACATCACACCAATATTTAAAGGCGGAGATCCGAGCGATGCCAAAAATTACCGTGGAATAACATTAAATAATATTTTATCAAAGATATATTCTCAGGTACTTTTAAACAGAATGACTAAATGGTGTGATGAAAACAAAATTATATCTGACTGTCAATTTGGTTATCAAAAGGGAAAGAGCACAGTCGACTGTATCTTTATACTGAACAGTATAATCAACAAAGTGTTAAACTCTGGTCAAAAATTATATTGCATTTTCATTGATTATGCTAAATGTTATGACAGTATAAATCGTTCACTACTATGGCAAAAGTTAATCACCGAACAAATAAGCACTAAAATGATTTCTGCACTCAAAGCGATGTATTCGTCGGTGAAATCAGCCGTCCGGTTAAACAATGAAATATCCGAATATATCAATTCATACTCTGGTGTTAAACAAGGAGACCCTTGCTCAAGCATCCTATTCATGATGTTCGTTAATGACATTATCGAAAATATTAATTCTAATATTGAAGGAATCATATCGATCGACGATATAAAATTCTTTTTATTATCGTATGCCGATGACCAAGTCCTATTTTCAACTTCACCCACATCAGCCCAACTAATGTTAAATGACATTGAAAACTATTGTAATACATACAAATTAAAAATAAACATTAGTAAAACAAAAGTTGTTATTTTTGAAAAAAAGTAACCGACAAACAAGTTTCAACTTCACTTTATTTGGTGAACCGTTGGAAATAGTCGCATCATTCAAATATCTTGGTGTAACTTTATTTAAAAACGGAAACTGGTATAAAACAATAAAATCAATATCAGAACACGGTAACATCGCCTTTTTTCTGTTGTAAACCAATATGAATTCCCTACTAAAGAAAAATTAAACCTTTTTGATAAATTAGTAACCCCCGTTCTTCATTACTCTGCGGAAATCTGGGGACATGATTCAGGAAAAGAATTAGAAATTATACATACAAAATTTTAAGAAAAATCCTTTGTGTCAACAAATCAATAAGTCTATCAGCACTGTATGGAGAATTAGGACGATACCCTTTATCAGTGATACGTTAATTACACATATTTAAATATTGGTTTAAATTAATATCATGTACAAATGATAATCCCATAAAAATAACATACTCATTCATGTTCAATGACGCAGAACAAAACATAACATACAACAATAGAAATTTAGCTTATCAAATCAAATCAATACTCGAGCAGCTAGGTTTAACTTATGTATGGAATGAACATGAAACCCTGACAGAAAAATCTGAACAAACATACACTTACAATCTAATTAAACAACGATTATTTGATCACTATAAACAACACTGGTACAGTGAAATCATTAATTCGTCAAGACTAAACACATACTGAATACAAACACATAAATGTCGTAGAAAGTGAATACCATTTCTTTTTAATTTGTCCATTATACAAAGATATAAGAAAAACATATTTAAAGTCATATTATCAAGCATGGCCAACATTAAATAAGTTTGATATGTTAATGGGAACACAAAATAAAAAAGAAATCATTAATCTTTCAAAATACATATATAATGCGAATTGTTTACGGAACAATTTAGAGACACATTAATTAATCTAAGTAGACTAATTTTTTTCTCAGAATTCGATGAGCACTGATACGTATCGATGTTAAAGTGAAAATAATTTCGATGTAAAAGTGAAAATAATTTCGCAAAATAATGTATTCTGTGTCACATGATTTTATTACCAACTGTCATTATCGATGTTAAAGGAACATATCTTATGTTATAAATCAGTAAAATATTTGTGTCACATGATTTTATTACCAGCTGTCATTATCGATGTTAAAGGAACATATCTTATGTTATAAATCAGTAAAATATTTGTGTCGTATCTTATGTTATAAATCAGTAAAATATTTGTGTCACATGACTTTATTACCAACTGTCATTATCGATGTTAAAGGAACATATCTTAGGTTATAAATCAGTATAATATTTGTTAACTTCTTCCATTGCATAGTTTTCATAATTATTACCTTAATCTCATAATTATTATCATCCATGTCTTTACACGTGTATATTATACATTTGGCTAAAAAAGCAATTTTATGCTTAAAAGCTAATAAATGTTGTTGTTGTTGTTGTTGTTATATTACATGTATAACCCCTCATGTCTCTACCCATTTCCCTTTTCCTTCATAAATACCATTCTGTTACATATATCATATTTTTAGAAAAATAATGTGAGTTAATAAAATGTAAATCAGATAAAACAAAGATACCAAGTTGTACCCAGTATTGTCCATAAAGACCATTAAATTGAATTTCAGTTATGTAAAAATAAGAAAGTATTATTAGGATTCCAAACTTTCCACATGATGTAGTTGGTAAAAATGTAACAAATAGTTTCGAATTATTAATAATTAATAGATACGTTTTTTTTTATAGAGACTAATACTTATATAAGTTATATAATAGTGTAATATCTTTATTACCCAGTAAAGTCCATCCAAACCATCCAAAACAAAAACAAAATGAATTTCACTTTTTTGCATAAAAAGGTGATCATTAATATGCATCCACATGAAGTAGAAGTTAACAGTGTAAATAATACAATAGAATTTCTAAAATTAAAAGTTATTTTCTGTTATGTACTAAATCATTATTATCAGTATGCAAGTTGTGCTGTTGTATAACTGTGTAATATCTTCGATACCCAAGTAATGCCCATCCAAACAGACAAAGAAAAAGAATTTCCATTTTCATGAAAATGAGAAGGAATTATGAATATGTTTTCACATGAATTAGAAGTTGACAATGTAACTAATAGTTAAACATTGTTAATAGATATGTTCTTTTAATATGTACAAACTCATTATTATCGTATAAGTTATACAATATTGCAATATCTTTATTACCCAGTTTTGCCCACTATTGCCAAGTAAAACCCAGAAAAACCCGGGTTTTCACAGTATTATCCACCCGGGCTGGTCAATACTATAAAACCCGGGTTTTATGCCAACCCTGGGAGGAAGTGCATCCTTTGTATATGAAAAACGAGTTGATCGTCTCGTGTGTCGCACGTATTCGGGCGACGCAATGGTAGCATATTATTTAAATTTATTAAATTATGCATGAGCCCAGATATCTGTCCTGAAAGAAACACGTAGTTTGAGTAATGTCAGTTTCGGAAGCTGAAAATACACAACGGCGAATCTATCGTCGCATTATTATCAGAGTAAGAACAAAAACTTCTAATTGCGAATTTACCGACTTAGACGTCGATTTTATAATGCCTTGAATGTGTCTGGCAGAAATGTTAAATTAGTACGGATAATGTTATTTGATAGCGCTTTTCGCTCGTCTTGAATTTTATCGGAAATGGAATAAACTCCATGTCTTTTTTGAGACCCAAATCCAACGAACAACGAACAAAATAATGTATAAAAAAATATTATTATTATTATTATTTATTTTTTTATTTATTTATTATTTTTTTTTTTTTGGGGGGGGGGGGGGGTATATTGATTTCTACGTTACTTCAGTGCAAAACATGCACTAAAGGATGACATTTGAAAATCTTGTCACATGCATATCCTGATTTATTAAGTCATGCTTATGTCTACATCTGGTAGGGACACTCAGACATGCTTATGTCTACATCTGGTAGGGACACTCAGTCATGCTTATGTCTACATCTGGTAGGGTCACTCAGTCATGCTTATGTCTACATCTGGTAGGGACACTCAGTCATGCTAATGTCTACATCTGGTAGGGACACTCAGTCATGCTTATGTCTACATCTGGTAGGGACACTCAGGCATGCTTATGTCTACATCTGGTAGGGACACTCAGTCATGCTTATGTCTACATCTGGTAGGGACACTCAGACATGCTTATGTCTTCATCTGGTAGGGACACTCAGACATGCTTATGTCTACATCTGGTAGGGACACTCAGTCATGCTTATGTCTACATCTGGTGTACATGGCAGCAAAAAGACCCAATGTATATAAAACACTAAATACGCTTCATTATTGTTTCGTCATATTGTTCTTAAAGTAACCCAAGTATGCCTAGCCTAAAATTTCCCTTATTTTGGAAATAAATTGATCCAATTTAGAAGGATGGGAGAGTCCACTCAGCATAAATGGATTAAAGTAAAATCTAACATGTACATGCTTATGGCCCTTTACCTGCACAGTTGGTAGGGGCACAGACTTACGCGTGATGTGACATCGCATATTTGAGATAAATGAGTCGCGTTCTGAGAAAACTGGCCATAATGCATGTGCGTAAAAAGTCGTCCCAGATTAGCCTGTGCAGTCCGCACAGGCTATTCAGGGACGACACTTTCCGCTTTTATGAAAAGAAAATTCATAGTTTGCTTTTTATTGCATTAATAACAGGTTCATACAAGCGTGTATCGGAACATCACATGCTCATTTTTGAACTCGTTGGTTAAAGTACAACCTTGAAGTAACTTTCTGTCAAATAAATTAAGCATTTACAATTATTTAAAATGCAGTGCAAACATATATAACTGTAATTTATACTTTACGGCATGGTATTTTACAAGCGCGTGCTATTACCGGTAGTCGTTGATACAATTGACGCTATTTTCGGACACTTCCATTTTCGACTCTTAGTTTTCGGACACCTGTATTTTGTTAATATTTTTCGTATCTAAGTTTTCGGACACGAAAAAAAATAATTATTTTTAAGTGTCCGAAAACATAGAGCAATTACGGGTAATTGTTTTTTATCTTCCTTACTATAAACAGTAAGAGGACCTTTGTCTGGCCCTAATTGGGCCCTTATGTGTCCCAAATAAGTCCAATGTTTATCCAAAAATCCCCAAATAGGATATCTAGGTTTCATGGTTGTGCAGATTACAAAAGAATTACAAAAACAGTCATTACACTTTAAAGTCAGAATGGATAATGAGGGATCATTGAAGAAATACTGTTTTATATTGAAACACAATTAACAGGAATCTGTCACTTACTGTAGCAATCAAAGCATGTTTTCACAGTTTATAGAAGGGCCCTAATTGGCACTAGTCTGTGTATCTGTTATGGCCCCTAATAAACAGTTAGAGGGCCTTTGTCTGGCCCTAAAAGGGCCCTTATGTGGTCCAAATAGGTCCAATGTTTATCTAAGTGGCCCAGTCTTATTGTTAGTTGTACAAACTGTGTGAGTGTCATAAATGATGACACAATACTGTGTCAATAATTTAAAACACTAAATTGGGGCATGAGTCTTAATGCAACATGAGATCAACTAAATTATTTGAATGAGAACAAAAAGATATAATCAATATGATATTATCTTATTAAGTGAAACTTGGACCAACAAAAATAGAGTGCAAAATTTAAACATACAAAACTTTGAAACCAGACATATTTATGGACATAAATCTTATGGAGTTAAAAAAGGCCGACAAGCCGGAGGTATTTCTGTTTATTTTAAAACTGCTTTAAAAGATAAAATATCAATTGTAAAAGTAAATGATTATGGCATAATATGGTAAAAATTATATAGCAAAATGTTAAATTTTGATAAAGATGTTTACATTTGTTGTACTTACATTCCACCACCTAGTTCAAAAGTCTTAAAAGATGTAGATTTTGATTTTTTCGAAGAAATTGAAAATAACATAGAACAATATTGCACCTTAGGATACACTTTTATCGTAGGAGATTTAAATTCAAGAACTGGCTTATTATCCGATATATTAGAATACAATAAACATTTAGATGATTATAACAACGTTAAAACAAATTCAAGTGAACTAAATTTTGGACACATTCCGAAGCGAATGAATGAAGATCATATAATTGACTTTCAAGGTCGAGCTTTAATCTCCATGTGCAAATCAACCAACCATATCATAGCTTACGGTCGTATGCCCGGAGATAGAACAGGTAATTACACTTTCACCTCAACACGTGGTCTTAGCGTAACCGATTATTTACTATTCTAACACGGCACGTGCCAAATTTCATATAAACAAAGAAGAAAATCGTCCATGGGTTATTCTGCAACAAATTATGGGCGGAGCTTATACACTGAAAGCACGCGCTGTAGCTAAACAAAACATGCCGATACATTTTACACCAGCGTAATAATCCGGTATTTTATGAATGAAAGCGGATCTGATAGACAGAACAGCCGAAAGTTATTTTTATGGGCGGAACTTCACATAAAATAGTACACAAGAAAAATAAGATGCATTGTATAAATCTTTAAGAAAAACCGTGTTAGAATCGAAATAATTCGAGTACGTTATAGTATGTTGTCGAATAACCCACGGCCGGAAGTTTAGATGCGTGGTTTCAAATCACTCGTGCTTCGCACTCGTGATTTAATCCCAACGCATCTTAACTTCCGGCCGTGGGTTATTCGACAACAAACTATAACGTACACGAATTACTTCTTAAACACACCACGACACATTCCATCGGAATGTCATTCATGAATTTAAAATACTTGATTGGACTGAATTCTCGGATCATGCTGGGCTATTTTAGTTTTCTAACGGTAAATAATATTAACTTACAAAACAACAAAAAGGAAACAAAACAACAAGAATTAAAAATAATATTTGATAATGACAAATGACAAGAATTTAACTTGTTAATAGATGAAAATATACAAGTATTAAATACAATTTTTACTGAAACTAATGTTAATAATCAAATTAATATTCTTACACAATTTTTACACGAAAATAGCGTTCAGACATTTGAAAAAGTGTTTACGATTAATAACAATAAAAAGCCGAATCAAAAACCGCCAAAATGGCTTGATAATACTTGTAGAACTGAAAATGCAATTTCCGTAACGCAAAAAAACAACTTTAATAAGAATAAGTCCAACCCAAATAGACAACAATTTGTACATTACAGAACAAATTATAATGTAATTCGAAGAAAAGCAAAATATAGATACAAAATGAATGAAAGCACGAGGTTATATAACATTGCAAAAACACAACCAAGAACGTTTTGGAAAACACTCAAAAAATGCTATAAACCTAATAATAAAAATACAAATCAACCTAAAATTAACGAAATGTTCAATCATTTTAATGACTTAATCGGAAACGAACCAAGTGACAGTATAGATAATGAAATAAACGAACATAATTTAAATACACCACAAACCGTAATTGAACAACTCGATTCACCAATTACAGAGTCGGAAATATATCAAGCAGTTTTCAAACAAAACAATGGCAAATCTAGTGGACCTGATGATATTTCAGCTAAAATAATTAAAACAGCATACAATTCTATTAAACCGTACCTCAAAACCATATTCAATACAATATTTGATACTGCACAATATCCTGAAAGCTGGGGAGTGGGTTACATCACACCAATATTTAAAGGCGGAGATCCGAGCGATGCCAAAAATTACCGTGGAATAACATTAAATAATATTTTATCAAAGATATATTCTCAGGTACTTTTAAACAGAATGACTAAATGGTGTGATGAAAACAAAATTATATCTGACTGTCAATTTGGTTATCAAAAGGGAAAGAGCACAGTCGACTGTATCTTTATACTGAACAGTATAATCAACAAAGTGTTAAACTCTGGTCAAAAATTATATTGCATTTTCATTGATTATGCTAAATGTTATGACAGTATAAATCGTTCACTACTATGGCAAAAGTTAATCACCGAACAAATAAGCACTAAAATGATTTCTGCACTCAAAGCGATGTATTCGTCGGTGAAATCAGCCGTCCGGTTAAACAATGAAATATCCGAATATATCAATTCATACTCTGGTGTTAAACAAGGAGACCCTTGCTCAAGCATCCTATTCATGATGTTCGTTAATGACATTATCGAAAATATTAATTCTAATATTGAAGGAATCATATCGATCGACGATATAAAATTCTTTTTATTATCGTATGCCGATGACCAAGTCCTATTTTCAACTTCACCCACATCAGCCCAACTAATGTTAAATGACATTGAAAACTATTGTAATACATACAAATTAAAAATAAACATTAGTAAAACAAAAGTTGTTATTTTTGAAAAAAAGTAACCGACAAACAAGTTTCAACTTCACTTTATTTGGTGAACCGTTGGAAATAGTCGCATCATTCAAATATCTTGGTGTAACTTTATTTAAAAACGGAAACTGGTATAAAACAATAAAATCAATATCAGAACACGGTAACATCGCCTTTTTTCTGTTGTAAACCAATATGAATTCCCTACTAAAGAAAAATTAAACCTTTTTGATAAATTAGTAACCCCCGTTCTTCATTACTCTGCGGAAATCTGGGGACATGATTCAGGAAAAGAATTAGAAATTATACATACAAAATTTTAAGAAAAATCCTTTGTGTCAACAAATCAATAAGTCTATCAGCACTGTATGGAGAATTAGGACGATACCCTTTATCAGTGATACGTTAATTACACATATTTAAATATTGGTTTAAATTAATATCATGTACAAATGATAATCCCATAAAAATAACATACTCATTCATGTTCAATGACGCAGAACAAAACATAACATACAACAATAGAAATTTAGCTTATCAAATCAAATCAATACTCGAGCAGCTAGGTTTAACTTATGTATGGAATGAACATGAAACCCTGACAGAAAAATCTGAACAAACATACACTTACAATCTAATTAAACAACGATTATTTGATCACTATAAACAACACTGGTACAGTGAAATCATTAATTCGTCAAGACTAAACACATACTGAATACAAACACATAAATGTCGTAGAAAGTGAATACCATTTCTTTTTAATTTGTCCATTATACAAAGATATAAGAAAAACATATTTAAAGTCATATTATCAAGCATGGCCAACATTAAATAAGTTTGATATGTTAATGGGAACACAAAATAAAAAAGAAATCATTAATCTTTCAAAATACATATATAATGCGAATTGTTTACGGAACAATTTAGAGACACATTAATTAATCTAAGTAGACTAATTTTTTTCTCAGAATTCGATGAGCACTGATACGTATCGATGTTAAAGTGAAAATAATTTCGATGTAAAAGTGAAAATAATTTCGCAAAATAATGTATTCTGTGTCACATGATTTTATTACCAACTGTCATTATCGATGTTAAAGGAACATATCTTATGTTATAAATCAGTAAAATATTTGTGTCACATGATTTTATTACCAGCTGTCATTATCGATGTTAAAGGAACATATCTTATGTTATAAATCAGTAAAATATTTGTGTCGTATCTTATGTTATAAATCAGTAAAATATTTGTGTCACATGACTTTATTACCAACTGTCATTATCGATGTTAAAGGAACATATCTTAGGTTATAAATCAGTATAATATTTGTTAACTTCTTCCATTGCATAGTTTTCATAATTATTACCTTAATCTCATAATTATTATCATCCATGTCTTTACACGTGTATATTATACATTTGGCTAAAAAAGCAATTTTATGCTTAAAAGCTAATAAATGTTGTTGTTGTTGTTGTTGTTATATTACATGTATAACCCCTCATGTCTCTACCCATTTCCCTTTTCCTTCATAAATACCATTCTGTTACATATATCATATTTTTAGAAAAATAATGTGAGTTAATAAAATGTAAATCAGATAAAACAAAGATACCAAGTTGTACCCAGTATTGTCCATAAAGACCATTAAATTGAATTTCAGTTATGTAAAAATAAGAAAGTATTATTAGGATTCCAAACTTTCCACATGATGTAGTTGGTAAAAATGTAACAAATAGTTTCGAATTATTAATAATTAATAGATACGTTTTTTTTTATAGAGACTAATACTTATATAAGTTATATAATAGTGTAATATCTTTATTACCCAGTAAAGTCCATCCAAACCATCCAAAACAAAAACAAAATGAATTTCACTTTTTTGCATAAAAAGGTGATCATTAATATGCATCCACATGAAGTAGAAGTTAACAGTGTAAATAATACAATAGAATTTCTAAAATTAAAAGTTATTTTCTGTTATGTACTAAATCATTATTATCAGTATGCAAGTTGTGCTGTTGTATAACTGTGTAATATCTTCGATACCCAAGTAATGCCCATCCAAACAGACAAAGAAAAAGAATTTCCATTTTCATGAAAATGAGAAGGAATTATGAATATGTTTTCACATGAATTAGAAGTTGACAATGTAACTAATAGTTAAACATTGTTAATAGATATGTTCTTTTAATATGTACAAACTCATTATTATCGTATAAGTTATACAATATTGCAATATCTTTATTACCCAGTTTTGCCCACTATTGCCAAGTAAAACCCAGAAAAACCCGGGTTTTCACAGTATTATCCACCCGGGCTGGTCAATACTATAAAACCCGGGTTTTATGCCAACCCTGGGAGGAAGTGCATCCTTTGTATATGAAAAACGAGTTGATCGTCTCGTGTGTCGCACGTATTCGGGCGACGCAATGGTAGCATATTATTTAAATTTATTAAATTATGCATGAGCCCAGATATCTGTCCTGAAAGAAACACGTAGTTTGAGTAATGTCAGTTTCGGAAGCTGAAAATACACAACGGCGAATCTATCGTCGCATTATTATCAGAGTAAGAACAAAAACTTCTAATTGCGAATTTACCGACTTAGACGTCGATTTTATAATGCCTTGAATGTGTCTGGCAGAAATGTTAAATTAGTACGGATAATGTTATTTGATAGCGCTTTTCGCTCGTCTTGAATTTTATCGGAAATGGAATAAACTCCATGTCTTTTTTGAGACCCAAATCCAACGAACAACGAACAAAATAATGTATAAAAAAATATTATTATTATTATTATTTATTTTTTTATTTTATTTATTTTTTTTTTTTTTTTGGGGGGGGGGGGGGGTATATTGATTTCTACGTTACTTCAGTGCAAAACATGCACTAAAGGATGACATTTGAAAATCTTGTCACATGCATATCCTGATTTATTAAGTCATGCTTATGTCTACATCTGGTAGGGACACTCAGACATGCTTATGTCTACATCTGGTAGGGACACTCAGTCATGCTTATGTCTACATCTGGTAGGGTCACTCAGTCATGCTTATGTCTACATCTGGTAGGGACACTCAGTCATGCTAATGTCTACATCTGGTAGGGACACTCAGTCATGCTTATGTCTACATCTGGTAGGGACACTCAGGCATGCTTATGTCTACATCTGGTAGGGACACTCAGTCATGCTTATGTCTACATCTGGTAGGGACACTCAGACATGCTTATGTCTTCATCTGGTAGGGACACTCAGACATGCTTATGTCTACATCTGGTAGGGACACTCAGTCATGCTTATGTCTACATCTGGTGTACATGGCAGCAAAAAGACCCAATGTATATAAAACACTAAATACGCTTCATTATTGTTTCGTCATATTGTTCTTAAAGTAACCCAAGTATGCCTAGCCTAAAATTTCCCTTATTTTGGAAATAAATTGATCCAATTTAGAAGGATGGGAGAGTCCACTCAGCATAAATGGATTAAAGTAAAATCTAACATGTACATGCTTATGGCCCTTTACCTGCACAGTTGGTAGGGGCACAGACTTACGCGTGATGTGACATCGCATATTTGAGATAAATGAGTCGCGTTCTGAGAAAACTGGCCATAATGCATGTGCGTAAAAAGTCGTCCCAGATTAGCCTGTGCAGTCCGCACAGGCTATTCAGGGACGACACTTTCCGCTTTTATGACATTTTTTGTTTAAATGAAGTCTCTTCTAAGCAAAAATCCTATTTAGGCGGAAAGTGTCGTCCCTGATTAGCCTGTGCGGACTGCACAGGCTAATCTGGGACGACACTTTACGCACATGCATCAAGCTCAGTTTTCTCAGAACGCGACTCAAATATTTGCGGCGAGTTTGATTACTCTGTCAAACATACATTATAATGAAATAAAATTTTGAACTTTGACCTGTGACATTGACCTTTGAGTGATTTAAGCTGCATGTTAATCAGTTATTTGTGTTACTAAGTGTTGTTTTTTTTATTTTCTTGATGAAATATGAAAATATTGTCCGGTCAAGCTGTTTAAAGGGAGATTATACGATTTTGCCAAATATTTATGAACTTATATAAAATGTGTAAAACCTTATATAATATATATATATATATATACCGGTATATATATATTTTATTTTATTTTATTTTATTTTATTTTATATTGAAATATAGGTATATATATATATTTCAATATAAAATAAAATAAAAGTTAAGAAGAACATGTGTCAAAAAATGCGAAATAAGCCAGATATTTAATTCTGAAATTGAAAATGTCTGTACAGTCGAATTCGCCAGCATGTATATCATACGGAATACCGTTATTGCCATCGTGGTAACACATTAAAATCCAGAGGGCGAGAATGCGAGAACGCGAGAGTACGATGACGGGAATGCAACAGTACGATGAAGACAGTACGACAATACGATGGCGAGAATGCGAGAACGCAATGGCGAGAATGCGATAACCTCTGGTCTTGTTTGATATTTGATCGCTTAGTATGGCCATAACCTTTGAGTTAATGGATACAGGCTTTGCATGATGCCGTGCCCATAACCTGATATTGTGCGACCCATTTACTATAACCTTTGTACACTGTTTTAGCTTGCACGCCTGGAAAGACAACTAAATTGATTTATGCCTCACACTTCTTGGGGACAATAACATGTATGCATAGTTTATGCAATGAAATGCTATTCAATAATATACAATAGCCAAATAAAACAATCGGGTTGACCTAATTAACAAACTCCGGCATTTTGGATACACTTACGTGATTTACGCATGTCCTTGTAAAGGTGTTATTTAGTTTTTAAACGTTGTTTAACATTGTTATTTATTTATTGTGGTGATCATTATTAATACCAAATAATATTTAACTGTTGTGGTTGTTTTGCAAAAGTTGAATGACTTATTAACTAGTGTTTCTATTGACCGCGCGTCAGGCTTGAATACGTTGATGAAAGATCATTTTCACACGTGTTGTATCAAAATCTGACCATCACAATTATGTGTAGTAATTAAAATGTTAGGATATGTTTCTAACGGTCACGTTTTGAAACACGACTTTCACCTTTTAACATGTTTTAGCCTAAATTAAAATATATATGTTCCCTCTCCCACTCAAAGAATTGATTATTTCTATAAACATTCACTATTTCTTATTATTTTAAGGGTCGTAAATCATATATATTAATTTAAACATTGTTAAAATGTGTTCCTCTTTATTATTGACTAAACGTAAAAGAAAATATTTCTGATAAATGATTAATGAATCTTTAAATCATGTAAAAATTTGACTTAAAACGTATAAATGTTTATTGTATTTTTTATTCCCGTTTCCCCCGCCTATATCACCCCAAAATACTCGTAAACCAAAGAATGTGAATCAGAACAAATAAAGTAGTTATATATCGATATTTCATCAAACTCTATTCAACGTACATTAAAAACCAAATCCTGTCCATACGGATACAATGAATAGAACATCCTGTACGTGGATACCCCAATGTCGTCAAGATTGATAATCACTTTCTTTGCAAAAAAGGGAAGGCTGGGTGATTCATGAAATTGGTTGTGGTTTTGTGCTTTTAAGTTCAAACAAACATATGTAGGTGCAAAGTGTTTTCTTATCCGATAAAATGTATCAAGTGGCTATGCAAAATTACTCGGCATATCTCAACTCAAAAGTGCATTGTGTTTTTTATCATGATTTATTCAGCCACGCATCCACACGTTTGCACTGGGTTGCGTTAAAAAATCATCACTGACAATAATTTCAACAAACATTTCTGGCGACAATAATTAAGATCCTTATAACGTGAACAAATGTTACTAAAATAACACACCACATATAATATTTGTAATGTCATTACAACACCAAGTTAAGGACATTCATATTGCATTCATTAACATAGAAATGTATACCGGTAAACCAAAGACCTATCAATATACAAGTCTTTGATGAAACCAACGTGTTTACTTTGTTACGTCGATAAAAAGAAATGATGTTCTAGCAAACTATTTGAAATACCCCGGTACATTTCAAAACACAATCCAAGTTAGTTACATTCACCATTGTGAACTATGGCGTCCATCATACGTTTTATTGCATTTAACTTCACGAATTAGCGCACCTCGGGTCGAATTTGCATTCACTTGTTCGTGGTTACGAAAATTTTTAGCAATGTCTTTATTTGTATTACCACAAACGCGTGTGGTTTTAAATTTGAACTTGAAGGAGGAATTATTTATGGTGGGAAGCAGGGTTGGCATGAAAAAACCGCCCCCGGTAAAACCCGCTGGTAAAACCCGGGTTTTCCCGCCCCGGGCAATACTCTGTACGTGGGAAATACTGGGCAATACTATTTTTTCTTCATTAAACATGCAGTTGTACCGTAATTACTCTATGTTTTCGGACACTCTAAGTTTTCGGACATCCCCTTTTTTAGCAAAAATAATTATTTTTCGTGACTCTTTATTTTCGGACACACGAGTTTTCGTCCGTTATTTATGTCTCTAAGTTTTCGGACAGTATATTTTACAGCGCTATTTAACCAAATTTCGAACCTGTTTCCGATATCTAATGACACTTCGATCATGGGGTTTTACAACCAGATTAACATCATAAAATATTGCGGGTGCATGCCTGAGGGCAATGGACCGTTACATTTGTGTTATTGGGTAAATGACCTTGTAAACCGGTATTAAACAATGGTTTCGCCCGATAGCATAAGCGTTATGACAATTACCAGGGGTAGTGCCAATTAACAGTTCAATTATCTACCGCAATGGTACTACCCCTTCTCAGTAAAATAACTGTGACAAATACTAAATGGTTCAAATTGTGATGCACCCTATTACAAGTTTTACGAACAATGGAAGGTGTTACACAACAACTATCGGAAATGAACAAACAAAGAATTCATAGTTTGCTTTTTATTGCATTAATAACAGGTTCATACAAGCGTGTATCGGAACATCACATGCTCATTTTTGAACTCGTTGGTTAAAGTACAACCTTGAAGTAACTTTCTGTCAAATAAATTAAGCATTTACAATTATTTAAAATGCAGTGCAAACATATATAACTGTAATTTATACTTTACGGCATGGTATTTTACAAGCGCGTGCTATTACCGGTAGTCGTTGATACAATTGACGCTATTTTCGGACACTTCCATTTTCGACTCTTAGTTTTCGGACACCTGTATTTTGTTAATATTTTTCGTATCTAAGTTTTCGGACACGAAAAAAAATAATTATTTTTAAGTGTCCGAAAACATAGAGCAATTACGGGTAATTGTTTTTTATCTTCCTTACTATAAACAGTAAGAGGACCTTTGTCTGGCCCTAATTGGGCCCTTATGTGTCCCAAATAAGTCCAATGTTTATCCAAAAATCCCCAAATAGGATATCTAGGTTTCATGGTTGTGCAGATTACAAAAGAATTACAAAAACAGTCATTACACTTTAAAGTCAGAATGGATAATGAGGGATCATTGAAGAAATACTGTTTTATATTGAAACACAATTAACAGGAATCTGTCACTTACTGTAGCAATCAAAGCATGTTTTCACAGTTTATAGAAGGGCCCTAATTGGCACTAGTCTGTGTATCTGTTATGGCCCCTAATAAACAGTTAGAGGGCCTTTGTCTGGCCCTAAAAGGGCCCTTATGTGGTCCAAATAGGTCCAATGTTTATCTAAGTGGCCCAGTCTTATTGTTAGTTGTACAAACTGTGTGAGTGTCATAAATGATGACACAATACTGTGTCAATAATTTAAAACACTAAATTGGGGCATGAGTCTTAATGCAACATGAGATCAACTAAATTATTTGAATGAGAACAAAAAGATATAATCAATATGATATTATCTTATTAAGTGAAACTTGGACCAACAAAAATAGAGTGCAAAATTTAAACATACAAAACTTTGAAACCAGACATATTTATGGACATAAATCTTATGGAGTTAAAAAAGGCCGACAAGCCGGAGGTATTTCTGTTTATTTTAAAACTGCTTTAAAAGATAAAATATCAATTGTAAAAGTAAATGATTATGGCATAATATGGTAAAAATTATATAGCAAAATGTTAAATTTTGATAAAGATGTTTACATTTGTTGTACTTACATTCCACCACCTAGTTCAAAAGTCTTAAAAGATGTAGATTTTGATTTTTTCGAAGAAATTGAAAATAACATAGAACAATATTGCACCTTAGGATACACTTTTATCGTAGGAGATTTAAATTCAAGAACTGGCTTATTATCCGATATATTAGAATACAATAAACATTTAGATGATTATAACAACGTTAAAACAAATTCAAGTGAACTAAATTTTGGACACATTCCGAAGCGAATGAATGAAGATCATATAATTGACTTTCAAGGTCGAGCTTTAATCTCCATGTGCAAATCAACCAACCATATCATAGCTTACGGTCGTATGCCCGGAGATAGAACAGGTAATTACACTTTCACCTCAACACGTGGTCTTAGCGTAACCGATTATTTACTATTCTAACACGGCACGTGCCAAATTTCATATAAACAAAGAAGAAAATCGTCCATGGGTTATTCTGCAACAAATTATGGGCGGAGCTTATACACTGAAAGCACGCGCTGTAGCTAAACAAAACATGCCGATACATTTTACACCAGCGTAATAATCCGGTATTTTATGAATGAAAGCGGATCTGATAGACAGAACAGCCGAAAGTTATTTTTATGGGCGGAACTTCACATAAAATAGTACACAAGAAAAATAAGATGCATTGTATAAATCTTTAAGAAAAACCGTGTTAGAATCGAAATAATTCGAGTACGTTATAGTATGTTGTCGAATAACCCACGGCCGGAAGTTTAGATGCGTGGTTTCAAATCACTCGTGCTTCGCACTCGTGATTTAATCCCAACGCATCTTAACTTCCGGCCGTGGGTTATTCGACAACAAACTATAACGTACACGAATTACTTCTTAAACACACCACGACACATTCCATCGGAATGTCATTCATGAATTTAAAATACTTGATTGGACTGAATTCTCGGATCATGCTGGGCTATTTTAGTTTTCTAACGGTAAATAATATTAACTTACAAAACAACAAAAAGGAAACAAAACAACAAGAATTAAAAATAATATTTGATAATGACAAATGACAAGAATTTAACTTGTTAATAGATGAAAATATACAAGTATTAAATACAATTTTTACTGAAACTAATGTTAATAATCAAATTAATATTCTTACACAATTTTTACACGAAAATAGCGTTCAGACATTTGAAAAAGTGTTTACGATTAATAACAATAAAAAGCCGAATCAAAAACCGCCAAAATGGCTTGATAATACTTGTAGAACTGAAAATGCAATTTCCGTAACGCAAAAAAACAACTTTAATAAGAATAAGTCCAACCCAAATAGACAACAATTTGTACATTACAGAACAAATTATAATGTAATTCGAAGAAAAGCAAAATATAGATACAAAATGAATGAAAGCACGAGGTTATATAACATTGCAAAAACACAACCAAGAACGTTTTGGAAAACACTCAAAAAATGCTATAAACCTAATAATAAAAATACAAATCAACCTAAAATTAACGAAATGTTCAATCATTTTAATGACTTAATCGGAAACGAACCAAGTGACAGTATAGATAATGAAATAAACGAACATAATTTAAATACACCACAAACCGTAATTGAACAACTCGATTCACCAATTACAGAGTCGGAAATATATCAAGCAGTTTTCAAACAAAACAATGGCAAATCTAGTGGACCTGATGATATTTCAGCTAAAATAATTAAAACAGCATACAATTCTATTAAACCGTACCTCAAAACCATATTCAATACAATATTTGATACTGCACAATATCCTGAAAGCTGGGGAGTGGGTTACATCACACCAATATTTAAAGGCGGAGATCCGAGCGATGCCAAAAATTACCGTGGAATAACATTAAATAATATTTTATCAAAGATATATTCTCAGGTACTTTTAAACAGAATGACTAAATGGTGTGATGAAAACAAAATTATATCTGACTGTCAATTTGGTTATCAAAAGGGAAAGAGCACAGTCGACTGTATCTTTATACTGAACAGTATAATCAACAAAGTGTTAAACTCTGGTCAAAAATTATATTGCATTTTCATTGATTATGCTAAATGTTATGACAGTATAAATCGTTCACTACTATGGCAAAAGTTAATCACCGAACAAATAAGCACTAAAATGATTTCTGCACTCAAAGCGATGTATTCGTCGGTGAAATCAGCCGTCCGGTTAAACAATGAAATATCCGAATATATCAATTCATACTCTGGTGTTAAACAAGGAGACCCTTGCTCAAGCATCCTATTCATGATGTTCGTTAATGACATTATCGAAAATATTAATTCTAATATTGAAGGAATCATATCGATCGACGATATAAAATTCTTTTTATTATCGTATGCCGATGACCAAGTCCTATTTTCAACTTCACCCACATCAGCCCAACTAATGTTAAATGACATTGAAAACTATTGTAATACATACAAATTAAAAATAAACATTAGTAAAACAAAAGTTGTTATTTTTGAAAAAAAGTAACCGACAAACAAGTTTCAACTTCACTTTATTTGGTGAACCGTTGGAAATAGTCGCATCATTCAAATATCTTGGTGTAACTTTATTTAAAAACGGAAACTGGTATAAAACAATAAAATCAATATCAGAACACGGTAACATCGCCTTTTTTCTGTTGTAAACCAATATGAATTCCCTACTAAAGAAAAATTAAACCTTTTTGATAAATTAGTAACCCCCGTTCTTCATTACTCTGCGGAAATCTGGGGACATGATTCAGGAAAAGAATTAGAAATTATACATACAAAATTTTAAGAAAAATCCTTTGTGTCAACAAATCAATAAGTCTATCAGCACTGTATGGAGAATTAGGACGATACCCTTTATCAGTGATACGTTAATTACACATATTTAAATATTGGTTTAAATTAATATCATGTACAAATGATAATCCCATAAAAATAACATACTCATTCATGTTCAATGACGCAGAACAAAACATAACATACAACAATAGAAATTTAGCTTATCAAATCAAATCAATACTCGAGCAGCTAGGTTTAACTTATGTATGGAATGAACATGAAACCCTGACAGAAAAATCTGAACAAACATACACTTACAATCTAATTAAACAACGATTATTTGATCACTATAAACAACACTGGTACAGTGAAATCATTAATTCGTCAAGACTAAACACATACTGAATACAAACACATAAATGTCGTAGAAAGTGAATACCATTTCTTTTTAATTTGTCCATTATACAAAGATATAAGAAAAACATATTTAAAGTCATATTATCAAGCATGGCCAACATTAAATAAGTTTGATATGTTAATGGGAACACAAAATAAAAAAGAAATCATTAATCTTTCAAAATACATATATAATGCGAATTGTTTACGGAACAATTTAGAGACACATTAATTAATCTAAGTAGACTAATTTTTTTCTCAGAATTCGATGAGCACTGATACGTATCGATGTTAAAGTGAAAATAATTTCGATGTAAAAGTGAAAATAATTTCGCAAAATAATGTATTCTGTGTCACATGATTTTATTACCAACTGTCATTATCGATGTTAAAGGAACATATCTTATGTTATAAATCAGTAAAATATTTGTGTCACATGATTTTATTACCAGCTGTCATTATCGATGTTAAAGGAACATATCTTATGTTATAAATCAGTAAAATATTTGTGTCGTATCTTATGTTATAAATCAGTAAAATATTTGTGTCACATGACTTTATTACCAACTGTCATTATCGATGTTAAAGGAACATATCTTAGGTTATAAATCAGTATAATATTTGTTAACTTCTTCCATTGCATAGTTTTCATAATTATTACCTTAATCTCATAATTATTATCATCCATGTCTTTACACGTGTATATTATACATTTGGCTAAAAAAGCAATTTTATGCTTAAAAGCTAATAAATGTTGTTGTTGTTGTTGTTGTTATATTACATGTATAACCCCTCATGTCTCTACCCATTTCCCTTTTCCTTCATAAATACCATTCTGTTACATATATCATATTTTTAGAAAAATAATGTGAGTTAATAAAATGTAAATCAGATAAAACAAAGATACCAAGTTGTACCCAGTATTGTCCATAAAGACCATTAAATTGAATTTCAGTTATGTAAAAATAAGAAAGTATTATTAGGATTCCAAACTTTCCACATGATGTAGTTGGTAAAAATGTAACAAATAGTTTCGAATTATTAATAATTAATAGATACGTTTTTTTTTATAGAGACTAATACTTATATAAGTTATATAATAGTGTAATATCTTTATTACCCAGTAAAGTCCATCCAAACCATCCAAAACAAAAACAAAATGAATTTCACTTTTTTGCATAAAAAGGTGATCATTAATATGCATCCACATGAAGTAGAAGTTAACAGTGTAAATAATACAATAGAATTTCTAAAATTAAAAGTTATTTTCTGTTATGTACTAAATCATTATTATCAGTATGCAAGTTGTGCTGTTGTATAACTGTGTAATATCTTCGATACCCAAGTAATGCCCATCCAAACAGACAAAGAAAAAGAATTTCCATTTTCATGAAAATGAGAAGGAATTATGAATATGTTTTCACATGAATTAGAAGTTGACAATGTAACTAATAGTTAAACATTGTTAATAGATATGTTCTTTTAATATGTACAAACTCATTATTATCGTATAAGTTATACAATATTGCAATATCTTTATTACCCAGTTTTGCCCACTATTGCCAAGTAAAACCCAGAAAAACCCGGGTTTTCACAGTATTATCCACCCGGGCTGGTCAATACTATAAAACCCGGGTTTTATGCCAACCCTGGGAGGAAGTGCATCCTTTGTATATGAAAAACGAGTTGATCGTCTCGTGTGTCGCACGTATTCGGGCGACGCAATGGTAGCATATTATTTAAATTTATTAAATTATGCATGAGCCCAGATATCTGTCCTGAAAGAAACACGTAGTTTGAGTAATGTCAGTTTCGGAAGCTGAAAATACACAACGGCGAATCTATCGTCGCATTATTATCAGAGTAAGAACAAAAACTTCTAATTGCGAATTTACCGACTTAGACGTCGATTTTATAATGCCTTGAATGTGTCTGGCAGAAATGTTAAATTAGTACGGATAATGTTATTTGATAGCGCTTTTCGCTCGTCTTGAATTTTATCGGAAATGGAATAAACTCCATGTCTTTTTTGAGACCCAAATCCAACGAACAACGAACAAAATAATGTATAAAAAAATATTATTATTATTATTATTTATTTTTTTATTTTATTTATTATTTTTTTTTTTTGGGGGGGGGGGGTATATTGATTTCTACGTTACTTCAGTGCAAAACATGCACTAAAGGATGACATTTGAAAATCTTGTCACATGCATATCCTGATTTATTAAGTCATGCTTATGTCTACATCTGGTAGGGACACTCAGACATGCTTATGTCTACATCTGGTAGGGACACTCAGTCATGCTTATGTCTACATCTGGTAGGGTCACTCAGTCATGCTTATGTCTACATCTGGTAGGGACACTCAGTCATGCTAATGTCTACATCTGGTAGGGACACTCAGTCATGCTTATGTCTACATCTGGTAGGGACACTCAGGCATGCTTATGTCTACATCTGGTAGGGACACTCAGTCATGCTTATGTCTACATCTGGTAGGGACACTCAGACATGCTTATGTCTTCATCTGGTAGGGACACTCAGACATGCTTATGTCTACATCTGGTAGGGACACTCAGTCATGCTTATGTCTACATCTGGTAGTGACACTCAGACATGTTTATGTCTACATCTGGTCGGGACACTCAGACATACTTATGTCTACATCTGGTAGGGACACTCAGTCATGCTTGTGTCTACATCTGGTAGGGACACTCAGACATGCTTATGTCTACATCTGGTAGGGAAACTCAGACATGCTTATGTCTACATCTGGTAGGGACACTCTGACATGCTTATGTCTACATCTGGTAGGGACACTCAGTCATGCTTATGTCTACACCTGGTAGGGACACTCAGACTTGCTTATGTCTACACCTGGTAGGGACACTCAGTCATGCTTATGTCTACATCTGGTAGGGACACTCAGACAAAGCGGTACCCTGAGCATAAAGAGCAAGGGAAATGTCTAAATTTTAAAGCTACCGCAGCTATTTAGATATTCGCGAAGAAATGACAGGCGTGTCACTTTCAGACGGACATGTTTAATTACGTGAAACGCGAGTGCTTACATGCAGCTATGATTTATTGCAGTATCATGCTATTTACCTTAACCACGAAGGTCACTTTGAACAAACAACTTGACGAAAAGTGCAACTGTGTATACCCTGTTTACGTGCATGGTTCGATAGAGCTGTAATCTATAAAACCTAGTCGACCATGGAAGGAGACAACAGCTGTTTGTTTTATGCCCAAGTGCAACGGGAGAATACTTTCTTCTCTAAATGTGCGACTACAATAGATTCCATGTAGTCAAAATACTAAAATAAATATCTGCCAAAACTGTAATTTCTCATTCACAGAGAGTATTTAGATTTCGTTCAATACCAAATGTTGTTAAAACTGACAACATATCGTCTCTTTACCTCACGGTGAGGAAATGTAGTTTTATGAATACTGGCAATACTTTTGCTATTCGTGGGAAGCAAATATGTTGTATACTTATACAGAGTATCATTTAAAATTAATTTATAGAAATATATCCTACATTATACATGTTAAAGGTCAAATGTTAATGAACATGGATAGCAAAATTAACACCTTTCGCAGAAGACGCATTTTCGTCTGTGTTAGCATCAACGTTTGATTCATTAGAGTCGCGTTCTGAGAAAACAGGGCATAATGCATGTGCGTAAAGTGTCATCCCAAATTAGACTGTGCAGTACTTACCTCGGCTAGCCGCGGCCTTGTCGCGTTTGTAGCACTACTGATCACGTGTTGAGCACGATCGTAAAACGGGAACTCCGCTGTCAAAGCACTGTCCAATCACGTCTCGGTCTCGTCTGAAGCGCAGCTTGTCACATTTAAGCGCGAGGCTGGTCCTCACAGTTACCGATTGTCTACAGTCCAAGTTCGTTCGCAGTTCTCAATTTAATAATGCCCAGAAAGAAGGCTTTCCCTGTAAAGAAGAAGCCAACTAAGTGTACGAAGAAATAGGCCAATCCCAGCTGAGGATGAGGCTCTATAAACCTCACAGACCCAGGTAACGGTAGTCCATGCTCCTCCTGCTGATGCTGCCAAGCTAGATACTGACCATGTTTGTCCTGTAAAAGCGGTGGCTGCTGTTAATGGTCAGTAAATTTTATGTTAATCAATTCACTATCTTTTCATTTGCAAATTTTGTTTCTTTCAAATTTACATATCAAATTTCTATATAGAAATGAACATTAGAAGCAAATAACTGAATTCACTTTCACTTAATGAACTTATATTTCCTGTTCAGGTGCTACTCTGTCGCCACCCCTGCTGCCACCATTACTCCTACCTCTGTTGACATCCCTGCCGCTGACCCTGAGGCACCCACGAAGCTTGGAGAAGTCGCTCCCCTAGCCATTGATGGAGCCTTGATGTCGCTATAGAGGAGGCCGTTCTAGAGTGTCTGAAGGCAACCTGCTACCTCCGGATGCGAAGCAGTAGATTGCTGCATGTGATATGAAGGCTCAAGAGCTGGGGATCACTGTGGAGCACCTAGAGCAGTGGTGGAAAGGAATAAAGGACTGGAATGTGAGGCTTTCGAACAAGACCAGTGACCAGGCAACCAAGATGCTCACAGAGATCATCTTACAATGAGTTCAACTGTGTTTTGAATTTCTTCAGATCGCTGATAAAAAACTACACTGACGTGTAAGAATAATGATTTTTAGATCTACCGGTATTTAGTGATTATAAATATAAGAGAAAAAAAACGGCCGCATGTATTACTTGTAAAGAGGTATGAACAGTTTCATTTTTAGTGAAACCCCTCCTCGGGTCTCATTTAAATTAACTCTGGCGCGGGTCGTCACTGCCACCTCGAGTCTAACCCATCAGTAGACAGATGACATTGAGGCTAACGTCCTCGAGGGTATGGAGTCCGCAGCTTTTGACAAGGCCTATACTTCTTGGACAACGCCCATGTCCAGCATCAAGCGCGACAAGAGGAGGATGGTGGAAGAGTGCCAGGAGGAGGAAGGCACCTGAATGCGATACCTCGGCGGAATTCTGAAGGCCAATCAAACCCCTCTGGAGAAGCTTGTGGAGGAGAGGCCACATCGGGAGGACAGCTCCCCAGAAGGAATTGATCTTTGACATAGTGTGCACCAGGGCAGGCGCCGCAAGACTGGTGCACAGCCATCCACTTCATGGGGCCAGAACAGTCTCTCCCTTAGCCATTCAGGAAGCTGTTCATTCAGTCATTCGGCCAGTCCTCCATCTGCCAGCAGTACTTCCAGCAACTCAAATCCCAGTTCCAGCAGAACGACAGCTTCGTTCAGCAGACCTCGTTCCCCACCGTGCTGCAGACTGCTACTACATCATGTCATACATACCCCCCCCCCCCTCCCGCAGCAGCAAAACATTTTCCATGCACAGCAGCAAACCTACACGTCTCTTCTTTATACTCCAGAGTTCATCCAATCCACGCGTGTTAAAAATATCTCGCCGATCAACTCCACCCCTGGGATAAGTTCATTACTTGATGTGAACTGATTATGTGTCTTGTTGTGTGAAAATTGGAAAAAATGCATGTGCGTAAAGTGTCGTCCCAGATTAGCCTAATCAGGCTAATCAGGGACGACACTTTCCGCTTTAATGGTATTTTTCGTTTAAGGGCAATCCCTTTTTACCGAAAATTTAGTTTAAGCGGAAAGTGTCGTCCCTGATTAGCCTGTGCGGACTGCACAGGCTAATCTGGGATGACACTTTACGCACATGCATTAAGCCCGGTTTTCACAGAACAAGACTCATATATTCTTCAAGGATCTGAACACTCTTACTCAATAATTCTAATTCACGTGATGACATGCTTGTGAACGATACTTTGTGCTCGAATTTTCTTTGAATGTAATTTTAATGTTTGCTTTTGATGTTATTAGCTGAAGTACATCATAGGAATAATAAACTGATAAAATAATAAAAATAAAAATCTTCTTTTATCGAATTATTTTTACTCACAATATGTTAACGATTTCTTTGTACAAATCGATTAATATGTTCTATGCATCATAATATTATACAGAATACCACAGATGATTGGCATCTTTTCAGAACTTAAGCATGCAGTATAATTGTTGTCATAGCACCTTCATCCTGCTCAACAAAAACAACATAATTCCCATTTTATACCACTACCGGTATATTTTGCAACCTAATATAGAAAAACCATGCAACACGACTGATTGATACCTATTTCAAAATGTAAACGGTGATTATGTTGTTTATTTAAACATTTCTTCAGTTTTATTATACAAGAACAAAATACATCCCCATGCCTTTGACGGGATTCGAACCCATTACTTCCGAGTTACGAGACGAGCACTACAACTGAGCTATGATGGCTTATACCTTTAATTTGACCACTGATTAAAACACACACAAAATCTAAACAAACATGATATAAAATATGGCAGCTTTTTTTCGAAAATGTTTATTTTCTCTGTTTTTTAAAAACCTTATTTTTTTCATTTTGGCTTTATGCATGCTGAAAGAAATTTAAAGCAATGTCATTGTTTAAAATTATACATGTAAACAAATATGACCTTAAGTTGATGGTCCGGCGTCTTTAACAAACTTTGAGTATTTATGTGAAATGCTAGTAAATGTTATATAGGAAAAATATATTTTTCCAATTTACAATTCAATACTTCTACAATCTAGAGATTTAATTTAGTTTGTGCTTACTATTTAAAGTTAAAACATCCAAACATAGCTTACATTTAAATTTATTACTTAAATGCAACATGTAATGTCAACATTACATATAGCATACATCATAATAACATCAACGTTGCATCTCAGTGCTCTAGCCCCCCCCCCCCCCCCCCCCCCCCCCCCCCCCCTAACTAACATGATCAACAAACAAAGCTAATTTGGTAGGATTTTGTCATCTTGCCACGGCACCCTTCCAGAGGCCTAGTTACACCATTGCATGATGCGGTTCCTCTGGGCCGTGGCTATCCAGACATTCTGTTGGGTCCTGGTAATCTATCAGGCATCGTGTCTTCAATGTTCCTGCCTTCTTCACAAGGATCAAGCACCATGGCTCCTTCTTGACGCTCCCAATTCCTCGGCCTGTTTTGCATCGACGGGTAAGATGTAACGTCAGGTTGTGAAGGAGTACGCACGCCTGTTGGAGCATAAATGTGAGAATATCATGGCATTGAAGGTTCGTGTTCACCCCTTGACATCTAGACTGAGAGTGTAAAAGTCTAAGAAAATTGCTGTATTTATATGCCGCAAATCAGAAGTGATACAGGCATCATTAGGAACTAAACATTCGTATTTAAAAATTGTTCGAGACGTCGTTTGAAGGGTTTTAGGTAGTGCTATTGCATGGTAGCCCACATGTCAGTGATAAGCCGAAAAACACAACCAATTTCCATTGACACCAGCGCGTTCGCCCGGCCTTCTTTCCATCCGCCCGTCCGTCGGCTGGATTTTGTGCCGCGCCTAACTCGAAAAGCATTCTTGCCTGATTGATGAAATTTTACACACATGTCAACCAGCATGTGAATTTTCGCATCTTGGTGTTACTGTTTAATTTCTATCGACGTTAATGGCGTTTTGCGCTAAAAGTTAAATGTAAGTTGAAAGGTGAATGTAGGGCCACGCGTGTCGATGTGTGTATGGACGAATGTGTAGTTATAATCTGACAAATCCAATAAATAATCAAGGGTCGGGGCACATTTAGGCGATTTTAAGTAAATCTCTGGTTATCGCCGACTAGAATATCTTTAAACGTGAACGATTTCCCAGATTAACAGCAAACATGTGTGAAAATCTACTGACATACCATAAGCCTTAATCGGTTGGCTACCAATCGTCGCTAATATTGGCGCAATAAAACTTATGTTCTTTCATGAACTCTGTCGTATAGACACTTAATTTCTTACGAAACAAGCTTTTGAGTATAGAGAGGCGCTTCTTAATATCCGCTGCAAAGCATAACTGTAAGGCAAAGGCGGGTCCAAGGAGGCGGATGCGGCGTACGCCCCCCCCCCCCCCCCCCCGAATATAATCGCCAAAGTAAACGAATCAGTTAAATAAAATTCATCTCCATCTTGGTCATTATCTTGCTGCTCTCCCCCTCCCTGCTGTATTCGCCACTAGCCTGATAACCGTTAGTGTGGTCTGCTTTATAGCATTTCTTCCGGCTATATATTCATCCGTATTACGTATAAACTATGCACTGTTTTGGCTTTATAAGAAGGTTCTTTGATGAAAGTAATACATAAGGCGTGACATGCTCGAAATGTGGTTGTTAAAGCCTTCAAAATCACTAAAATCGTGGAGCTTCCGGGGGGCTTCTTCCATCTGGAGCCCCTGCTGTAAATGTTTATACCAGACATATGCACTAATCGGATAGTAAAACCTTGTGAACTAGAACATAGCATATTGTGAATCCAGTGTGATTTTCCTAAACTGAAGTGCAAACGTGAAGCAAACAACGCGATCCGCAAGTATCACACGGGGCAGTGGACAGTACGCGTTACAAAGGATCCAGAATGTACGCAATTTAGTGTCTTGCACCCTTACATCCGGGGCACCTCGTGAGGCAACGGAAGACTCGGCAACTGTGCGTGTCCTGGTGAACACGCGGTGTTACACTTTCCAGGGAGAAAGTTCATAACCTCAATAGTCACAGCACAGTATATAGACTCTACATTTTATTTAGACAATAAGATAATAAATATATGCACACATTAAAGTATTAAATAACTCACTCACACTTCTTGTGTCATTACATTTTTAGACCCCTTACATTTAATAAATATTATTATGGAAACTGTTAAAATATCTAACAAACAGACTCTGTCGAGCTACAGAAGAGAACAATCTTCGCTTATTTATAATATGAAAAGATGGCAACATAATATCCTGTTCTGACCCCACCATGCCCCGATGGCATGATAGCAAGAAGTTTCAACAACGGGAACATACTCCCGGATATCCCTGCTTACACTCAATCGTGATACCTCGACTATCTCCGGAATCCTCCGTAAGCAATAAATCGTCTGTTGATCCAGATCGGCAAACTACGGAATACCGTTAGTGCCATCGTGGTAACACATTAAAATCCAGATGGTGACAATGCGAAATTGCGATAGTACGATGGCGACAATGCGATAGTACGATGGCGATAATGATTAGTACGATGGCGACAATGCGACAACGCGATAGTACGCTGGCGAAGATGGGATAGTACGATGGCGACAACGCGATAGTACGACGGCGACAATGCGATAGTCATATCGCACTGTCGTCATCGTTTTATCGCATTGTCGCCATCGTACTATCGCACTGTCGCCATCGTACTATCGCACTGTCGCCATCGTATTGTCGCACTGTCGTCATTGTATTATCGCACTATCGCATTGTTGCATTGTCGCAAACGTACTATAGCAATGTCGCCATTGTATTGTCGCACTGTCGTCATAGTATTGTCGCACTGTCGTCAACGTATTGTCGCACAGTCGTCATCGTATTATCGCATTGTCGCACTGTCGCCATCGTATCGTCGCACTATCGTCATCGCAGTGTCGCACTGTCATCATCGTACTATCGCATTGTCGCACTGTCGCCATCGTATTATCGCATTGTCGCCATCGTGCTATCGCGTTGTCGCATTGTCGCCATCGTACTATCGCATTGTCGCCATCGTACTATCGCATGGTCGCCATCGTACTATCGCATTGTCGCCCTCTGGATTTTAATGTGTAATTACGATGGCTATAACGGTATTCCGTAGCAAACACTGTCGTCTCATAGTGTTAGACAGCGACATTAACGCCTTCGCCTCCTGTAAAGGACCGATAGCATATAGACTCAAATGATTACGTGACTGTGACATTCTCTGCTGTACTACCGGTAATCCACATGATATGGTGAGATGGCTGCTATCAGCGACCAATTCTCGCAGTGATGAGACAACCAGACGTATTTGTACTTTCTTTCATAGGTGTGTTGCGTCAAAGAAATTGCACTACGTTCAGCAAAAAAAACAAACGCTCGATGAATCTCACGAACTCATATAAACATATTTAAGTCAAAATATACTTATATAACTTTTCAAATAGTTTGTGTCAATTTATTACATAGTAACAATATAACTAATAACTTATTAAGTCTTACGTTTCTCTTTTGTTAACCCATTTATGCCAAGTGGACTCTCCCATCCTTCAAAATTGGATCAATTTATTTCCAAAATTAGGGATGTCTAGTATATTCATTTCTATATTTAGAATATTTCTTTCAGAAACTCCCGTATGCAAACAGCGCAAACCCTGATGAGACGCCGCATCATGCGTTGTTTGCAAAGGCTTTTTTCTAGACGCTAGGCATAAATGGGTTAAGATCTACTTTTTTCAAGCATTATGGCATACCAACCAAGATTACTCATGTTGTATCAAGACAATTCAAACGTGATTCATTTATCGCAATGATGAAATTGAATGTCTGAGTTTTAGTATGAAATACGCTAACAGGCATAGTATATAAATTTTAAACCATATTTATGTAAAAAGTGGATGGCTCGAAGTTCATATTTGTAAATTAATATATGCATTGTTCCGTATTGTATTTTTTAATATTTAAGTATAATATATATACACAATAATGGAATGATTGAAATAAATAGTGCACACAAACATTGTATTTACAATGTGTCACTGATGTTATCAAGAAAAATGTCATATTATTGTTTGCTCTGATTTCGTCGTTCCTGTCAATAAATGACATAAGGCATATATCCCATTCAATGACTGGGTCGCTAAGAAATAACAAAGACTTAAGTAAATAGAATTCTTAAAACTGCAGGCTAAATTTATTTAACGCCCTTTTGTTTGTAAGCGTAAGATTGTGTATACTAGTTTATTATTATCACGCTTTTGTTTGTAAACGTAACAGCCGGCCAAACACACTAAAATTGCAACATTACGTGTGCTCTACTGCGCATGGTTTGAGAATTACATAATATGACTGCGAGATTGCATTTCTAACTAAGTTAGAAGTCGGCCTCTTTCATTTTAACAATAATGCTTTTCACGCCTTCAAGGCAAAAGTCAATTATTACGTAATTAAAAGGTAAAAAAAGTGAGATAGAAAGATTACATAAGCGAAGAAAAAAACTTTTGTCTGATACATGTTTGGGATGCACTTTCAGTGTGACTCAAGAGCATCACCAAAATAAACATCGCCTTATTTGGCTGGTGAGTATACACAAATATCAAATATGTGTTCAATAATCATATTTTTACAAACGTTTGATACAGAAAGGAGTATTTAGATAATTTAAAAGTATAACGCCACATAAGAAGTATACATTAAGCTAAAATATTAATTAAAAATGTCACGTATAACAAAATTGTTATAACTCGACCTTAAAACAAATTATTTATGAAAACATGCAAAACCAAAATTATTTTATGAGATTCTATAGTTTTAGCAAAACAAAGCACTGAAAAATGTGAACGCAGTCACGTCACAAAAAAGTGACATTGACCTTGAAAAGTGTACAACACGGACCATAATATTACTTAAACATGTCTACAAAATATTCTATAAAATGTATATATCCGTGAGTACTTTAGTATATTACTTTATAAATCCAAGACTTGTGTATTAGTTTTCGTGATCTTGGTATATTTCACGTACATTTTATTTCAATAGCGTTTTCAGGTACTTGTAATAAGAGTTGAATGTTTTCAAACTTCATATATAGATCGTTCATTTTTTAAAGCCCATTAACCCTAAAAAAACATCGAATATTTCGATTTTAGAAGGTAAAAATGCTCTTTTTTAATTTATTTTTTTCGGGACAAAATATTATACAGATTTTCATGTGTTCGTGTACGTTTGAATAGTCTAGTCAGATGAGTAATTTTGATGCCGAAAGATAATGGAGCCGTGAGGGAATATTTTAATTATATGCACCTTGAATTGTGTATGTGTAGTAATTTAGAAGCCAAAAGTTTGATGGCTATGATGGTGAGCTTTGGTGGGTTATGTTGAGAATATTGCATGTGATTGTTGTGTATTTAGGGGTTGACATTGAAAATTGTACTTTTCCCGAATTAGACCAACCAATAACGGTAAAAAAGGTATTAAATGCATGTAAACACTTGAAGCGTAATAAAGCGTCTGGTGGTGACTGTATTTTAAACGAATACTTTATTGAGTGCATTGATATCTTATCCAGTCATTTGTGTGATGTTTTTAATAGTATTTTAACCTCTGGCTATTTTCCTGAAAAGTGGACAGAGGGTATAATTATACCATTGCATAAAAAAGGCCCCGAGGACGATGTGCATAATTATAGAAGAATAACCCTTGTTAGCTGTTTTTCTAAGCTATTTACAACTATTTTAAACAAACGCATTGAATTATTTTGCGAAAATAATGCTAAAATTTCGGATGCACAATTCGGATTTAGAAAAGGTTGTTCCACCGTTGATGCCATATATATTCTTATGTCAGTTGTACAACATTTTTTAAATAAAAATAAGCGTCTGTATGTTGTTTACGTTGATATGCTTAAATGTTTTGATAGCATACATCGCAATGCATCATGGCTAAAAATGTACAAATCCGGTATACAAGGCAAAATATTACGAATAATTAAAAATATGTATGAAAATGTCAAATCATGTGTAAAAGCATGCTCGACATACTCTGAATACTTTAGCTACGCCGTTGGTCTACGGCAAGGGGAGGTAATGTCTCCTATTCTATTTTCATTGTTTGTCGAGGACTTAGAACTTTTTTTACAAGATAGTGTCCATTCTGGTTTAAATATAGAAGATATAATTTTAATTTTACTGTTGTTTGCAGACGATATGGCGATTTTGGGTAAATCACCCGAAGAAATACAATCTCATTTAGACAACCTTTACCTTTATTGTAACTCATGGGGACTTAATGTTAATACTAGCAAAACAAAAATAATGGTTTTTCAGAAAAGGGGTAGAATTCGCCGAGATGAGACTTGGACATATAATGGGGAAACTATAGAAGTCGTTGATAATTTTAACTATTTGGGTACTGTTATTAATTATACTGGTAGTTTTATATTAAACCAGGAGCAGTTAGATTGTAAAGCCCTTAAGGCTATGAATACTTTGCTTTATAAATGCAAACAGTATGATCTAAAACCTAGAATATTGTGTCAATTGTTTGATGCCTTTGTTGGCTCTATTTTAAATTATGCATCAGAGATATGGGGTTTTAATAAATTCAAAGATATTGAACGCATCCATTTAAAATTTTGTAAAAGGTTGTTAAATGTTAAAAGCAATACATGTAATGCAACGGTATATGGTGAATTAGGTAGACACCCACAGTATGTAAATAGATATGTTCGTATTGTAAAATATTGGCTTAAAGTTGTTAATAGTGAAAATATTATCATAAAAACTGTGTTTAACCAGGAGATAAATGATTGTGATAAAGGGTATAAAAATTGGGTTTCGAATGTGAAAGTTATTTAATGATTATGGATTTTCATATATATTCCAAAATGCAAATATGATTAATGCAAAGTCGTTTTTATGTGAATTTAAATGTAGAATTGTAGATGCTTTTAAACAAGAATGGTTCGGCAATATGAACGATATTTCTGTTTTAGATATGTATAGAATATTCAAAACAACTCTTGAATACGAAACTTACTTAGATTTACTGCCAAAAAGTTTGCGTACATACTTTGTTAAACTAAGGGCTTCTGCCCACCCTTTGAGAATTCAAACTGGAAGATACGCACGTAATAATATTCCCCGTAATGAAAGATATTGTCAATGTTGTGAGCAAAGGGACATAGAGGATGAATTCCACTTTATATGTAAATGTCCATGTTTCCAGCAATTAAGACAAAAATATATATAAATTGTTTACTATGTGAATCCATCAGTTTTTAAGTTCCATACTTTATTGAACTCAACTTGTAAAATTGAAATTATAAATGTGTGTAAATATATAAAGGAAGCTCTGGCCGTAAGATATTCTATCACAAATAATATTGCCAGCGAAAACTAAAGTAGTTCCTCACTGCTAGTAAAACGATATATATTTAACTACGGTAATGTAAAGTCTTTCTTCTTTGTTAAATATACTTTGTCTCAAATTGTTATATTACATTTTTTTATATTGTTATAACTCATACGTTGTAATATATAGACACGTGACAATATTTTGAATTATATTTTGTGTATTTAGACGATGTACATTTGTATAAGTCTTAATAAACTGTCTGTTCTGTTCTGTTCTGTTAGTCAAACTGTTCGCGTAAGTCAGTAATGAAAGGTAATTACGTATCGTCTCAGTCTCTAGTGCGCAGAACCCACCGCCTTCCCACTAGCTCACCCCCGCCAAATCGAGCCAACACTTCCCCCTCGTGCAATGTATTTATATTTATAGTCAAGAAAGACAACTCTCTTACCAGAGCATATCAATGTTGTCTCCCGAATGAGAACGACAATTTAACGCTTTAATAGCGTTTGTTAAAATCGAAATCAAGTTAAACGCGGTTGAAAATGAAGTACACCTCACTTACTAGTACAACTTTGACATTCACATGTATTATTAAGTAACGTTCTGAATTAAATCATATGTCACGTTTTTAATAAGTAAATAATTTCCTATCAGCGATTGTGTCTACTTAGTGCGCTATAGGTTTTAAAAACCCGTATCACACGATTAGGTTTACTAGTGTATCATTATCACGAGGATTTAAAAGATAACTGATTACCGAATAAGTAGCGATGTTTGGCGGATATATCAAAAGGCACTGAGAAGCCATTAGCAAACCATGTTGTATTATATACGCACACAGTAGTACACATTTTCCGAGCATTTACGCATTGCTTTGGTTAAAATTCTTACCTGGTATATAAGTAATGAACTACTAGAATTTGTTTAGATACTTTGGTATCTGTGAACATGTTCTGAATTACACTGAAATAATAACTAGCGTTTAATGTAGACTGCTTGCTGCATACAAAACATGTATGGAATACATTACAATACACATGTGATTGAAAATGTATGTTAGTGAAAGCAACTGTTTTCATCTACGACAATTAATACAAAGGTGATATTTATCATATCTTACATACTAATATTTAATCGATTGTTATTTATCTTTATATTGAAAAGTACAACACCCATTAGTTTGGTCTTTTTCTTGAATAATTTGAATAATTTAACGTAATATGACGGGGATTTCGGTAATTCTACATATTATATCTGCCACTCGCGCTTGTCGAGACTCTCAAACTTATCATTCTGGATACCGACAGTCTTAGAGTTAGATACACCCATTTGACACCGTTAAACCTGATTTCATTAACGCGCTGGCGAGATGTTAAACATACCGGATCTGACCGCGTCCGATGGTGCACCTCAGGCGGACAGCGCTATCGATAAAATGCAAAACCCCTCTGTTAACGCTGACTGAATGTGCTGTTCGTTTAAAATACGGACTACCGAGCGTAGTATAAATACGTAAACATTAGCGGCTGAAAAGCTGTTTGAATATTATGATAGTAGGGTTTAATAGGGGCAGATAAGTGTCGTCAATGAAAGGTTCTTGAATATAGTATCTAAAAATGGGGGATTAATATGACCTCGGATTATTGTTTCTGAGGAGTACTTTCTGCGAGGAATAGGATTATTGTTGATATTGGTTTCAGCTGATCGTCTGACAAGGGGGCGTGTGAAATGGTCGTTACGTCGTTTTTTTCCCGAACTCCGGGGGACTGGGGAGCGGAGCCCCGATCCGCACGGTGGCAAAGTGAGCCCGGATATACCGTGGGAAAACGCGGGGTCACAGGAGCCCCATTTTGACTTTGACCCCTCAGAAACTGTGATAGTAGTGCGGCGGAAAAAGGAACCGACCGTTAAAGAGAACGGCGTTGTGTTAAAAAGTTTGCTCAATAATTCAATATCGTTATTAACGAACACACATATACATTTGAACCGTGCTAATCATTCAGATGGAGTTAAAAATGGCAGGATAGAAAAAATAAAATTTGTAAAAAGGTAAGTTGATAATTATATATATATATATATATATATATATATATATATATATATATATATATATATATATATATATATATATATATATATATATATATATATATATATATATATATATATATATATATATATATTAAGATTGTACACGTTTTTAGTTTAAGAGGTATTGTTACATACCATGCTTACAGTAATTTGTATACATGTATATATACTTTACATGCTTTAACTTATATAACACATGATGCTATTTATGGATTTGAGAACGTGGTTAAACAACGCAAATATCAATTAGTGATAAGTAATAACAGTTATGTTAATTAAAAGGATCGCATTGCTCCCAGAATGTATGATAGATTCACCAAAAGGCATAATTCCATCTAAAGAGAAAGCAAACAAAACTTATATGGGCGATGGTGGTTTAAAAATTTAAAGCGTGAATTACCGTAAATAATCATAATATGATGAAGTCAGATTAATGAGAAAGATAACGGATGCGTTTTCTACGAATAGTATAGTTCATGCAAACGTTAGAATGCAATTCCAACTAATATTCATTTAGGACATAAATAAAACAATCGATACTTGAGCATTGGATATTTATATGTTGTGATTTGCGTATCGAACATAGCGTATTCGAAGAAGGATGTCCACTCAAGTACAAAAGCTGAGCCGTCACAGTGACACGGTTAAGCAATAGCTGCTAATTGCATTGAACATAGTATTTTACGGTCATTCATGCAGTAGCAGTGCATGAATGGGACTGATCTCTGCCAATGTTTTGAAATATAATATGTCTCGTTTGAGTTTGATGGATATAGGATAAGGCCTTTAATTACGTATGAGCAAGACATAAACGACTTTGTGGGTTTTATTAAGGACAATTTGTCCTATAATGTTTTATGAAATAAATGGTCTAATAGATATTTAAATGTTCTTAAAGTATGAAGACAAATCAGTGGAGATGTAAACATCTGTGTGCGAACACAAGGAGATTAAATACATCTTGAAATATAGTGATACCAAAAACCGCTTAATATTACAAGGTTGAAGGAATAGGGGCGTTGCGCATATGAGTATGGTGTCCTTGTGTCATCAATATCTAAATAGCCAAATGTCATTCAACATGCTTGAAGAAAACGCATGAACAAATACAAAAGCACATAATTCAGCAGACAAAATCGTTGTTGCCGATTTATAGTATCCCTGAGCATGGAATTTCCAATAACATGAATAAGGACGATCGATTTATTCCACGCAGTTCGGTTACAATGTACTAATAGGCATCGCGTAGGGTCTCTACGTTAAAAGTCTTTGAAGGAACTGTATTAAATTATCGTGTACAATATTTTTATTGGGAAATATCGGCGCGGGACGGGGTGGGGGTAATAATACAACATTGGCGCGACTTTATAGTCAACATCGCCGTAATCAGTTTCGATGGGACACGTAAAATTATATATTATTCTACAAGCGCTATTGTTTTAGTAATAATGCGTTACCAATGATGACAACGATATGCAACCAGAAATACATGCATTGCAAATTTAACATATTGTTTTCGTTTTCTAGTAATTGCATGTATTCACAATTATGTTCCTGATACGTAAATACAGTGTAAAAAGCACAAACAAAACGCCCCTTTAACGTATACGGTTGGTCCATTGTTATATTGAGAGCATTCTTACGTAAGACTTAGAATGACCTCTGGAAGTGTTCTTATGAAACGCGCGTAATCTAACCCCTTGATATAAGCCCTTGTTTAAATATGAACTTTAACATTTGTAAAAAGATAACACGCTGATTATATCATACCTTAAGACGTTTTCTTCTCAAACTTATGTAGAGCAAATTTCTGACCTTAAAACTGATTTCATCGCATAAATAAGACAACCATGGTATTTTCTTTGCTGGACTTGTGTAGAACACAATTCTGACTTGAGATATGATTTCAGCGTATAAATAAGACAACCGTGGTATTTTGTTAGCTGGATATTTCATTATAATTATTATTGTCTTATTAATGATCGCACCAGGCACTTGTCAAGGTCAGACACCAAGGACATGCGCTTATTTGCGACGTGTGTTAAGCTATTCTTTTGATAATGTGTGTGTTAATTGGTTACTGTTTTTATCTTTAATTTCCATATCATTGCCGGGTGATCTATTGAGCGAATAGGATATGTCTGAAACAGGCATTCACGTGTTCATCATCAGTGCATACTGTTTGTCATACTCTAATAACAACAGAAACAACAACATTGACAAGAAATTCATCATCATCATCAGCAGCAGCAGCAGCAACAGAATCAGCATCAGCATCATCAACAACACTTCACTACTATTATCAAATTCATCAAAACTTGCACTACAACTACCACCACTACCAACGACTGGCCGTCAACTACTACCACTTCAACCTACACCAACCATCAACATCGCAACAACATCTCCTTTAAACGAAACGAAACACTTTCCCAAACTAAACGTGCGAAATTAGTTTCATTAAGTTTATTACTGTTGCATTTATCTCCTTCAACTATTTAATTAACTGCCCATTCTATATGGTGCCGAACACCGACGGTGATAGCAGTTGTATGATACAGTTACCACTATCATCCTTGTAAGGTGACCTTGTTTGGAGTAAGTCCCGTATTAGTACAAATGGGATATGGCGAATGGTAGATTACGAAGATACCATCCACGATGTTTATATGCCTATCACCGATTTTGTTTAAGTTCGATGAAAGATATCAAGATTAATGTACATGAATATGATTATAACTGATCCGATACATTTTACATTTAAGTTATCTGACATTATACTACAGGTACCAAAAATATAATGGAAAGGTTAATGATTTTTTAATGTTGTTCATACATTTCCTAGAGCTTTACAAATAAAACCACATAACTTTTCATTGGCTAATTGAATTTACCTTCCGTTTATTCATTCATTCACAAAACACTAACAGCGTTCCGTATGTTTACAAGTAAATAATTACTCACTAATAAGGCAAACCTCACATTCTTTTCTATCAATATTTGACTGACATTTCCTGTTGTTGCGTTGTGTATGTGTTACATCGTTAAATCGTAGATTGAATATTATTATCGATTGACAACGTTTATGTTTCCCCTGGGGTTAAAACAGTATTTTTCCCTCAGGGTATAAACAATCCTTTTAACAAATTAACAGATCAAAGTTGAATAAAACGGAAGTGTTCCCTTCAACAATTAGTCAATTTGACAGTGTGAACAAAAATCAATTAGGATGAACTGGTAGACATGTTTTATTGATTTTAAATGTAAAAAAAAAGAAACAACGTTCGAACCTTAGTTTAAGAAAAGGTGCCTACAGTTTTCATAGTTATGTTAGACCATGAAACACCGCATGATAGGGGTTGGAAGCTTATGGATTCTGTACATTGTCTAAATGATCAAAACATTTTATACAATATATATAAAAATCCGTCATTGAGTGCATAAAGCGGGCACGAGTATTTAAAGGGCAACCTGATTGAAAAAGGGCTCTCACTGCCTATCGCAAATTGTCGTCAAACGCGACACCTTTTTAAGTGGCAATTCGATATTTAAATTGGCGACAAATGGTAGCGAAGACCCTTTTTTTACCTTTTTGTAAAAGAAACCCAGTTTTTTAAGCCTCCATGTCGAAAATGTGATAGTATATTTGAAAACAAAGTCAACAAGTATAGCTACAAAATGGCCCATTGTCATCAAAATGGCACAATATGTCCCTCCACCATCTGTTTAACGACCTCAAAATAACTTCAGCAACTTTAAGCCATTAAGACCTGGAACTTTTACTTAAGACACACTTATCAAATGGGATACTCTACTCGCCATTATGAACCTTCTAACCAAGTCTTAAAGACAGGTTTTGAGTACAGATGTAAAACCATACGCTGTTTTAAATGGTGAAATGTCGAAGTAAAATATGTGTATGAATAACGATAGCCTTGCACTTCACGTTCGAATTCAAACCAGTCCAAACACAGGTGGAAGTAACGTACCCAGGATAGTATTTTTCATATATATATTTTTTAGGACCCAATATATTCAAATAAATATATAAAATCATGTTTAATAAGAAAAAAATTGACAAAGAGCCATGAAAAAAAATCCCCACCCTCTGATATTGGAATCATAACAAGGTCATTAACTAGACTTTATTATAGACTTGTCTTCGCGGGCCGCAAAAATGTCAAAAATAGCTTTAATCCAAAGCATCCCTTGATCCTACTATGGGCAATTGGACAACCTTTCAAAAAAAGTTAACTTAAAAAATATATGTCCAGCCGTTAACTCACAGTCGGTCGAAAACCGAGCAATATTTCGAGTCCGTTTGTCAACACGAATAAATCTTCTACAGACTTTCAAACAATATTTTTTAGTTTTTGCCCCTTAATCGATAGCTCCCGTCGTATTCCTTTGAAAAAACGAAGCGTGTCAAATAATGCATGCATATGCAACCACTTACCCCTAAAAACTTATTCCAATACAATCAGAATGATAAGTAATTTCCATTTATTCACATTTTTTAAAACATCGTTGTTGTTGTTGATTGGATATTTATGTGCCTGGCTCTGTCAGTGTAATTCACTGCTAAGCCGGGTTCAAGAGCGATGGCTACTTTCGTTTTCAAGTAAATCAAATTTGGAGTTAAAACAGTTGTTGCAAAGAAACTATAACATTTTGGAGTTAGTTTTTAGAGGTAAGTGGTTGCATATGTATGCATTATTTGACACGATTCGTTGTTTCAAAGTAATAGGACGCGAGCTATCGATTAAGGGGCAAAAACTCAAAAATATTGTTTGAACGTCTGTAGAAGATTTATTCGTGTTGACAAACGGACTCGAAATATTGCTCGGTTTTTGACCGACTGTGAGTTACCGGCTGGACAGATATTTTTGAAGTTAACTTTTTTTGAAAGGTTGTCCAATTGCTCATAGTAGGATCAAGGGATGCTTTGGATTAAAGCTATTTTTGACATTTTTGCGGCCCGCGAAGACAGGTCTATAATAAAGTCTAGTTAATGACCTTGTTATGATTCCAATATCAGAGGGTGGGGATTTTTTTTCATGGCTCTTTGTCAATTTTTTTCTCATTAAACATGATTTTATATATTTATTTAAGTATATTGGGCTTCTAAAAAATAAAAATACTATCCAGGGTACGTTACTTCCACCTGTGAGTCCAAAGACTGGTTAGACGATTTCTAGTTTCCTCAAGCCGTTTGGTTGTCTAATTCGAAGTATGTGTTTAAACTTATTCCAAAAAGATTTGGCATGTTGAAATGCTCATTAATATTGTGATATCAATTACAACGCGTCAAGTGCAGATTTGGTCGTTCAAACATTTGCGTTTACATACAAGCATATATGCGATCTACTTATATAAAATGAGTTACGCAATTTAAATTTAAAATTATATTTAAATACCCATGATGAACTTCGAAAGGTAATGATAACGTACTAATCGATATGCATTTGATCCCTAAACAGATAATACATTATACATGAAACTAATGTTTTTGACTATTAAATACCGTCATTTACATATCGATGCACTTTATCGATGCCACTGAACAATATGAGTCGTGTTCTGAGAAAACTGGGCATAATGCATGTGCGTAAAGTGTCATCCCAGATTAGCCTGTGTAATTCGCACAGGCTTTTCAGGGACGACACTTTCCGCTTATACTAGATTTCGGTAAAAATGGACTTCCTTTAAACGAAAAATACCATAAAAGCGGAAAGGGTCGTCCCTGATAAGCCTGTGCGGACTGCACAGGCTAATCTGGGACGAAACTTTACGCACATGCATTAATCCCAAGTTTCTCAGAACAAGACACAAATAATCATAAACGAAGTAACACTTCCACACATTCATAATGGTTAATACATACCGGTATTTCGATTCATGGTAGCAGGCAATTTAGCAAAAATTTTTCACATTGCAAGTGGTTAGATGACCCGGTTTGTTGTATGTAATATAGTCTCTATGTACATATAAATTTAAAAAATACGCACTTAAAATTACATAAGCCTAACTATTGAGGCCACGCCAAATGTTTATTGTTTTCTCTCAAAACAGACTCTTGCCTAATCACGCAAATGCTGCATCGGAGGAAAATATATGAACCAAAATTAAGCTATACGCACGGAAGGCGATTTGTATCGTACAATATATAAAAAAGGGAAGTCGTAACACTTTAAGTGATGTACTATAAAAATAACCAAAACATGACCCAAGATTTTGGATAGTTTCAGCTATATAGATTTGTATCCATCTATAATATCCAATTGAAAATTAAGGCTCACACTATACAAGAATCTCGAAGCTAAAGTTTGAGAAGGAAAACCTTTCAAGTCGAGCCTAGTTTTAAGCCCTGAAAAGTCAGGTAGCGAGATACGCACCAAACTACAAGTAGTTACAATATCTTGTCATCAAGTTGTCTTATGCCATGTCGGGACTTTGGACTCGAAGAGCTATATATGTTACCATTGAGGACTGAACTTGTTTAAGCAACATGGTGAACTCGTTGGCAGAGAAGGAATGTCGAAGATAATCGGTCGCAGTTACATCCCGTATCTTTCATTTAAATGTGCAGGTAGTATATTAGATACGGATAAATACGCTGCGCATTACCAGCATTACAATTAATGATGGTGCCTTAATATGGCTTATTAAACATTGAGATTAAGCAGTTTTCTTACGCCGATCTTGTTTGAGACAATGCAGCATTTCATGCATTTATTTCGATTAAATGTTAAACATTAATCTCAAAGTTACCGGACCACGCTGCGTTTTAGACGATTTTTCCCATGTTTATGATCAGATCACTGGCTAAATTAAAATAATTAATATAATGTCAGCTACAGGAATTTATTTCAAGTGATTGTATTCTTTAAAAAGCGTTGATGTTTATGGTAAAATTGCATTATTAAACATAATCGCGTTTAAACTATAATATTGTTTTCCATTTATAAATTAATCAAACTTAAGATTAAGTAGGAGCACATAACTAGTGGAAGCCCATGCTGTAAATCATAATCAACATTCCGAAATCCAAAACAAACAAAAAACACATCCAAACCATGCGATTATATGTGTTATTTTCATGTGTTGTTTTGTTGTTGTTGTTAAATATTTATTAATAAATAAAGTCCGCACAGATATATGTTAAATTTCATATTAAGAAATAATGCTTACATTTGAATTCTGAAACGGAACTCACATAAGTAAATATAGAACAAAACATAGCAATAAATGTATTTTTCACCGTGTATATTCGTGTACATTAACGACAATATAACAAAGCTGTCTCTTTAATAAATTAAAATCTTCCGGTAATATGTGAGTGAATATTAACACCCTTTTTAACCATATTGATCGCATTGAAAGCCTTATGCTTACTGTAACGCTCTCAGGTCCGTTTCCAGAGTAGACCCAGTACTGGGTGTCTCAGGTCCGTTTTCAGAGTAGACCCAGTACTGGGTGTCTCAGGTCCGTTTCCAGAGTAGACCCAGTACTGGGTGTCTCAGGTCCGTTTTCAGAGTAGACCCAGTACTGGGTGTCTCAGGTCCGTTTTCAGAGTAGACCCAGTACTGGGTGTCTCAGGTCCGTTTTCAGAGTAGACCCAGTACTGGGTGTCTCAGGTCCGTTTTCAGAGTAGACCCAGTACTGGGTGTCTCAGGTCCGTTTTCAGAGTAGACCCAGTACTGGGTGTCTCAGGTCCGTTTTCAGAGTAGACCCAGTACTGGGTGTCTCAGGTCCGTTTTCAGAGTAGACCCAGTACTGGGTGTCTCAGGTCCGTTTTCAGAGTAGACCCAGTACTGGGTGTCTCAGGTCCGTTTTCAGAGTAGACCCAGTACTGGGTGTCTCAGGTCCGTTTTCAGAGTAGACCCAGTACTGGGTGTCTCAGGTCCGTTTTCAGAGTAGACCCAGTACTGGGTGACTCAGGTCCGTTTTCAGAGTAGACCCAGTACTGGGTGTATTTTGAGGAGACATCGAGAGTGCTCACAGAGCGGGGGTTATTTAAAGGGATCTTTTCACGGTTTGGTAAATTGACAAAATTGAAAAAAAAAGTTGTGTCAAAATCGCGATTTTTCGGTTTAGTTATGATATTTGTGAGGAAACAGTATTACTGAACATTTGCCATGGTCTAATACAGCCATTATATGCATCATTTTACGATTTAAAAACCTAAAAATTATAAAGCGTCGCAAACCGAAACAATTGAATAATTTGGAGAGTTCTGTTGTTGTTTAAATTTGTGAAACTACGAATATTCCTTATATAGCGTATAAAATACACCAATATGTATGCTTGGCCGGATAGCTCAGTTGGCTGATGCGTGTTTACTTCAGGATTCCGCGGGTCACTGGTTCGAGCCCTGCTGCGGGCTACTTTTTTTCCTTTTTTAAATTTTATTTTTGATATTTTGCTGGAGCTTTTAAAATTTAATGTTTACATTTATCAATATAAAGCATTTAATGACAAATTTCAAAACATGCCCCTTTATTACTAACCTACCTGCTTACACTGTCTTCATAATTTCAAACAAATGTACTGAGTCATATTTGTTAATAGATTAGCGGCCTGCTATTAATTACAATAATTTTTTTGTTCCCACTCACATGGTAAATTGGTCAGCTTAACTTATTACGTTACCGGAGTTATTATAACGTTCAGAAAGATATTAAAAGACAGAAATCTTTCAAATCTCTTTTCAACATGCTCTCTGTTAATGTTTAAGTTCATTTAGCGAACAGGATCGTACATTGTAAAAATGATTGAAAATTCAATATAGGTTACAAAAAAGTGAGCATTGTAATAAGAGAAACAAAACGTTTTATTGCTAAGTATTTTAAAATAAGAAATAACCATTCGGTATTAAATTTGGAGTGGATCATTAAATGAGTCTTGTTCTGATAAAACTGGGCTTAATGCCTGGCATAAAGTGCCATCCCAGATAAGCCCAGGCTAATCAGGGACGACTCTTTCCGCTTCTATTAAACTAAAAATACCATAAAAGCGGAAAGTGTCGTCCCTGTTTAGCCTGTGCGGACTGCACACGCTAATCTGGAACGACACTTAACGCACAAGCATTATGCCCAGTTTTCTCAGAACGCGACTTATATATCGGTAAAAAAAGTACTGCAATTGTTTTGAGTTCATGCACGGTTTGAAATGCCTTGAATGTCTCAACTGCGAGTATGATCTATGTAAACATTAAAATTGATATGGGTATTGTTTACCATTTTAGTTTACATACAGCCAATCGCACAATTTCACAATATCTGGTTAATCTGTACGGCAAACATGAATTTACATTTAATAACGCTGCAAAATTTTAATTCTTATGTACTGAATATGTTGATGATCATGGTCCTTAGAAGTAAATATAACACACACGGTATCCCACCACTATCATCGTCATCTTCTATAAAAACAATGATATCATGGTCAATTTGTAGCCATCTTTCAATTGAGCACGTTGTGAAAAGTTTAAGCTTGAATGCCGCAAGGGTAGTCTGAAAGCATCATCGCCTTCAAGAATCTGCTTACTTCCAGTGCCCATTAACACTTTGCAAAACGTTATCAAAGGCGACCCCGTAATAAATACCTTAAAATAGTACAATTTGGTCCGCTACTTATTGAGGCATAAAGGAGATCCGACATCGATCTATCAGATACCCTCAGCACTTAAATGCATTTTTCTCTTATTGTCAACTGCGCCGGTGAATGACCGGACTGTACTATGATCAATTGAGATAAAAACCGGCACATACGACTAGGCCAGTAGGCAATACTGTGTGACTATATGCGATCATTAGGTGTTCCTTATACTGTAAAATATCGTTTAACAGATTGATGCGAAATTTGTTAGCAAAAATCTGTGTTCGTTTATCGTATATTGAACGCGTACCATATCATAGTATAATTCAGTGCTATTGATTGCAGCATCCTCTGAATAACCTTACGAATACAAGAAAATCCGATAGCATACGAATGACCTTGAAAAATCAATGAGTAGGTTCTTTTTATAGTTCAGAGCAGTATCTTTCCAAAATACTGCAGAAAATAGTTAGCCACCAGTTTGTTTGTTTTGGTGAAGGTCGATGTTTATTCTTTGAGATGTATGTTCTCAAACGTTTCCAAACGAAGCAGCTTTAATGTTGTGGTTTCTTTATGTTGCACGATGTTGTATTTGTATGAAATAAGACGTGGCGTCATGTAAGTATGATATTTGAACCGCTATCACATCATAAGGTGCATGCTTTGTATGAAATATAAGAAAATAATGACGTAATGTTATTTAGTATATTTTAAAAAGGAGAATTATAGTACACATGAATTGTATTGTTAAAACAACTGCGATGTATTCATGTTATTGTCTTAAAACATAATTGTTATATCGTTTTCCTAATCAAGTTCATTACGAACATTATCGAAAATTGAGCTGTTCCAAACGTTATATGCGATAGGCATTGCTTCAATTCAAGGACAGAAACTGATAGCACTTGTCTAAGACTAGTCAATATGCTTGATCAATATTTGGCGGATTGCTTTTTTCTGCGATCTATAGACATGCACAGAATGATTCCATATCATCAATGAAACTTAGCGTAAGGACACGGCTATAAGTATTAACCAAGTTATGCCTAGCGTCTAAAAAAGAAGGCATTGGCAAACAGCGTAGACCCAGATGAGACGCTGCATGATGCGGCGTCTCATCAAGGTTTGCGCTGTTTTCTTGAAAGAATTTATGTTAGAAATATTCTAAATATAGAAATAAATATACTAGATATCCCTAATTTTGAAATTAATTGATCCAATTTAGAAGGATGGGAGAGTCCACTAGGCATACATGGGTTAATTTTTTATAAAGAGTTATGCCATGCATGTGTGTAAAATGTATGTTTGAGAGGAAAAATTTCTCACCTGATTAGAGTTTCTAAAGTTTCATAGTACGATATTATCGCACTCGAACACATTCCAAACAAACTCCAAGCGGTCAATGTATTGCACTGGGCGAGATAATTCGAAAGACAAACAACTGATGGCGACACAGGTGATAAGTGTAGTGTAGCCTATAGACTGGGTTGGACGCCATTTTTTCACAGGCGAGAAAGTTGTCTAAATTTGTAAAATTTATGATTTTGGAAGAGTGAAATCATCACCAAGTTACGTAAGAAGGGTGTATGAACATTATAAGCAGTTAGATATAGGTGTGGAAACACCCTGGCGCTTGGTGTATTAGTAAAAAAAAATTTGAAAAGTTGTGGCGGCACGACGCGGACTATTTGCACGAGGTATTTTTGCACCGGTGAGAAAAATAGTGTCACTTGTTTTCGTGGGTCGCGAAAGAACTTACTTTGAGGAGAATCTGTGGCTTTGGAGGTGTTTTAAGAATAACTGGATCATTATTACCGGTAGACTATTGTGTGTAACGCTTCGGTGGGCTGCGAAAGGTGATAAACTTTGATCATGGCAGTAAATGAGGCGACGGAGTATGTAGACTCTATCATGTCTTCGCAGCGTATACAGAGGGTTGGAACACCAGGTAGAAAAAGGAATAGGTCAGACCCAACTGTTGCTGACAGTAATGGATCCCCAGCTAGAAAGTCCCGAGTGTTGAGTTTAAATACTAGGATAACGAACAATGTCAACAGAGTTGGTTCAGGAGGCACAACAGAGGATGATAACACAGGACTCCGTGAGTTATTATCAGACTTAGCTTCAGATTTGAACATGCAATTTGCTGCTTTAAATGAACGTATGGACAAATTAGAAAATGGATTGGAGCAAAAAATCTCATCTAAGATTGCTCAAATCCTTGACAAAAGAGTTACCCAAGAAATGAACAAGATTAGGAATGACGTGGAAACAAAAATTGACAATATAAAAAGAGATATTCGAGCTGAGGTAACAGCTGATATAGATGTTTTGAGTGACAGAATAAATGATGTAGTTAATGCCCAGTCTCTGCCAAGAAACAATTCAGACCATGATATTTTATTAAATGTTGTTATAAGGGAGTTACCGGAGTCCGCATCAGAGAACATTATTAATAAAGTTAACGCCCTTATCAAAGACGGATTGAAAGTATCCGGTGTCGAATGTGCGAGGGCTGAGAGAAAAGAATCCAGGGACTCTAGTAAGCCCGGTCTTGTGGTTGTGGGGTTTCATTCTCACAATGATAAACGAAAAGTCATGGAGAAAAAGAGCGTTCTCAGGGATAGCCAGCAATACCAAGGTGTTTATATTAATCACGATAAATCGCTACAGGAAAGGCGGATGGCAGACAATTTCCGTACCATTTTAAATTCTTTGAATGTCAGTGATCTCGTCATGAAGGGTTCACGTGTGATGAAAGGGAACAAACGTACAGATGGATTTCATGATAATAACCGTAGCAGCAGGGATAGACATTTCTCGAACAATGATAGGCAGGAGAGAAATTCCCAGAGTGATCGACAGGGGGGAAATCCCAACAATGGCAGACGGGGTTTGATTTACTCCAACGACAGGGCGGGAGGGAATAGTGATAATGATGGGCAGGAAAACAGCAGATATAGTGACAGGCGGGGTGGGAATAATGGCCGCGATATGCAGGAAAACAACGGAATTGGTGGCAGGCGGGATGGGAATAGTGATCGTGATGTGCATGAAAACAGCAGATATAGTGACAGGCTGGTCAGGAATAATGACTCCTCTCAGAATAGGGGAGGATGGCAGAGGGGAGGAACAGGACGTGGAAGAAGCCGTGGTCATGGGCACAGAGGTCAAAACAGAAACAATCATTAGTTAAAAGCCGGGTTTTGGAACGTCCGTGGATGGAATAACGACCCAAATACTGACAATTTTAACTTACGCTATTCATGTATTATTAAGGAAGATTTTGACATTTTAGGTTTAGCAGAAACGCATCTATGCAACAATGATGTTTTAAATGTTGATGGTTTTATTTGGTATGGTTTAAATAGAAAACATGTTCATAAAAATGCCAGAAAAGGCTCTGGTGGAGTAGGGTTTTTAATTAAAAAGGATTTATTAGATTGTTACAATGTATCTGTTTTAGATGATAGTCATGAGGGGATTTTATGGATTAAATTACAACATAAATATTCAGAGTATTCATTAATACCCTGCGTTTGTTATTTACCACCTGAAAACTCATCTCGTCCCTTTGATGTAAATTCTTTTTATGATCAATTGCTGACTGGGGTATATATGTACCAAAATATGGGCTCAATATATATTTGCGGGGATTTCAATAGTCGATGCGGGGAACTAGATGATTTTATTTCAGGTGTGGATGATATACCACAGCGTAATATTGTTGATTATGCCATAAACAAATATGGAGAGCTATTTGTAGATTTTTTAATTAATACAAATATGTGTATGCTAAATGGCCGTAGTAATGGGAATAATAATTATACATCAGTTTCTGTAAATGGAGCATCTGTAGTGGATTATTGTATTACTTCCCATGAGCATCTGGGTATTTTTACAGACTTTAAAGTCACCCTCACATCAGATCTGATTATAGCACTTGATAGTATTGTAAACATTACTCCTGTGGGCATTCCAGACCACTCGCTGCTGTCTTGGAATATTGTTACTAACTTAGAGTACCAAGGTAGCCTTGATGCTAATATTGTTTCTAGTCATGTTAAATTTGATTTGCAGAATGTACCAAATGATTTTCTCAATGATGAGTCTATTTTAGAAGATATAAATATTTTAATAAATAGATTGGAAAGTAACGAGGTAAATAGCAATAACATTGATAATGTTTACCAAGATTGGTGTGATATTGTTAAAAATAATATGTATAAGAGTGTTCCTCATAAAATTATTGTAAATAATATGTCTAGCAAGTTTAGGAGACATAGACAAGGCAAACCTTGGTGGAGTGTTTTACTTACAGATCTGTGGTCTAAATTATGTACTGCTGAAAAGAAATGGTTAAGTTGTACTGTTCGTAGTCTTAAACATATTTTTAAAGCTGATTATGTTAAGTTACGCAAGCACTTTGACCGTGAGGTACAAAAAGCTAAGCGTACATATTGGTTTAATTTACAGAATAAATTGCTGGAGGACTGTGAAATTGATCAAAATAACTTTTGGAAGTCTATCAGAAAAATTGGTGTAAATAACTCCAAGAAAAAGCTAATCCCAGAGCAAGTTGTTTTGGACAATGGAACAGCCTCTTCATCAATTTCAGATGTGTTGAATAAATGGAAACATGATTTTAGCTCACTCTTTAATAATAGAAATGTACAGGACTTATCTGATGTTGATAGCGATAATATTAATTTTGGTAATGAAAGTAATAATCCTTTTAATAATGATATAAGTATTGCAGAAGTTAAGAAAGCAATATGGAAAGCTAAACGTGGGAAAGCTTATGGGGTGGATGAGATACCCTCTGAAGTACTTTTTAATGATACATCCATTTATTTTTTACATGTGTTGTTCAATTTATGTTTTGATAATGGAATTGTACCATCAGTTTGGAGTAAATGTATCATCAATCCTATCCCCAAGTCTCCTACGCTAGATCCTAGAGACCCGGTGTCATATCGAGGAATTGCCCTTGCGTCTGCAATCTACAAGGTCTACTGTAGGATTCTTGATGATAGGTTAAGCTCTTATATTGAAAGAAATAGTATTTTAGTAGATGAACAGAATGGCTTCAGGAAAAAACGTAGTACTGTTGATCACTTATCTTCTCTAACAAGTATTATAGAAACCCGTAAACAGCATAAATTAGCAACATTTACTGCCTGTATTGACTTTAGAAAGGCGTATGATTCAATAGATAGAACAAAACTTTGGAATAGATTACTTAGTAATGGTGTGTCAGGAAAAATGCTACAAGCAATCAAATCTATATATAATTCTGTATCTTCCTGTGTTAGAGTTAATTCGCATAGAACAGATTGGTTTGAAGTAAAATGTGGTTTAAGACAGGGGTGTATTTTGTCCCCTATTCTGTTTAATATATTTATAAATGATTTAGCATTGCTTTTGAAATCGTTAGATATTGGTGTTAAAATTGATGATGAGATTGTATGTGTTTTATTATATGCTGATGATATTGTACTTCTGGCTGATAATGAACAAAACCTACAAACACTATTAAATGTATTAAATGAATGGTGTATTAGAAATAGCATGGATATTAATGTAGGAAAAAGCAATATTGTTCACTTTCGTACAAAATCTATGCCGAGATCTAATGTTGTGTTCACGTGTGGTGACCAAGTGATAGAATATGTAAATCAGTATAAATATCTAGGCTTAGTTTTGAATGAGTTTTTGGATCTTGATGTTACTGCTAAGATGGTAGCTCAGAGTGCTAGTAGAGCTTTAGGTCTACTTATTGCCAAAGTTAAAACAATTGGTGGTGTACCATACGATGTCTACACGAAGCTTTACGACTCAGTTGTTTGGCCTGTCATTGCTTACGGGGCGGCTGTATGGGGGCATAAATCCTTTTCATGTGTAACAGCTGTCCAGAACAGGGCAATGCGGTTTTATCTAGGAGTGGGTAAATACACCCCAAATCTTGGTGTTTCTGGGGAAATGGGTTGGACTCCAGTCCCTATCCGCCAATGGAAAGTGGTGGCAAATTACTGGGCCCGTCTTTCCACTACCAATTCCTCTAGATTAAACAAGCGCATAGCACTCTGGGCTAGCACCAAATCAGAAAGATGTAAAAATTGGTTTTTCTATGTGCGAAAACATCTATCTCATTGCAATCTTAGACATCATTATGATGTTGCTAGACCTATATACAAAGGTTTTCTTGTTAAGGACATTGAACAGTTTATGTTAAATGAATATAAAGTAGATTGGCTACAGAGAATTAACTCTAGTAATGGTGTATCAGGTGGAGGTGGAAATAAGCTTAGAAGCTACTGTACATTTAAGCAGAACTTTGATGTTGAGAAATATTGCAAGTTAATAATCCCTAAGAGTCATAGATCGGCCCTGTGTAAATTTAGATGTGGTGTTGCTCCGATTCGCCTCGAGACAGGCAGGTATGAAGGACTACCGGCTGACAGACGCTTCTGCCCATTTTGTAGAGATAATACAATTGAAAATGAATGTCATGTATTATTAGAATGTAGCATGTATAATGATATCAGATATAATCTTGTGGAAAAAGCTGTTGTTTCTACTCCAAATTTTATGAACATGTCGAATAGCGATAAGCTGAAATCCCTTTTTATCAATGAAGGATTAACAAGAATTTTAGCCAAAACCTGCTTTTTAATTTTACAAAGAAGACAGTTCTACATGTGTAAATAAGTAGTAGTGTTGCTTATTTTATGTAAATAGTAGCGATAGTATATTTATTATCTTTGTCATATAATGTACTTGTGTATAGTAAGAAATTCTAGTCATAAGTTGAAGGTATATTGAGCGTCTTTGTGTATAAAATCTATTATATAGGATTAAAGATGATAAATTCTCTTTAAGGCTCAATTATAGTTCTTTAGGTTTTAATGTAACTAGTGGTTTATAACACAAATGTTTCTTATTTTTTAACCATCTTAAATAACTGTTTTATTAAAATACAGAATGCCGCTGTAAACCAGTTCACTTAGGTAGTCGCTTTTTTTTACATCATTTTAACTATGCGCATTAGTACCCAGTTTTACAATCACCAGTGTTTTACCAACTTCAATATTTTATTACAGGTGCTTAACATAAGGTTAACAGGGGCATTATGATGTAGGTTTAAACATGTATTTGTAAAAAAGAAAAGAAAAAAGCAATAGTTTTAAGTGTAATATTACACACTTAAATGTCTTTTACAAATCTATAAGATTAGCCATGCATGTTTGTAGATTGTGTTATTGTATGTATTATTATATTGTACATGTCATGGACTAGACAATAAACTTTGAAACTCTCTCAGGTGAAGTGTTCTGAAATGCAATAATCACAGATTGGACGTCCGATGGTACCCATAATTATGTCCGATTTTATAACACATACGACTCCTTTTATCTTTGGTGAGTATCGTTAAGAAAAGTAATTGTTTTTTTATGATGATGAACTTTTAAGTTGTTGTTTTTTTCAATTATCTGACGTTGCTGTTGCATTCAGTGGAGACTTGAACATCATAAACTTACATCGCTATTGTTTACAGGTATACATATACATGTCATTATGTTTGCACGCATTAATGCCTGCGTATACTGCAAGATTACGTAAAGTTTTACCAAAGGATAAGCATCAAAAAGGTCACACAAAATGATTAAACGCGTATGGGCCCAAAAATCTTTATTAGATGAGAAAATACAAATTTGCAAAAGTGTCTGTGTAAGTACACATGAATGGCGAGGATCTGTTTAAAATGTTATAATAAATAATGTGAGAAAGTTTCTCAACTTAAATCAGAATTCCCATAAAAATCAGTTGACAAATTTAAGTGAAATAATATCAAATTAAGTATCCAAACACATGGATACTTTTGGGACGTGTGAGTCATGCATTTCGTGGGTCCATGTCTGTATCAGGTGCATCTACATCTATGCATGCGTGTTTTCGCTAAATAAGGGGTGGGGATGTAAGTTAACAACAAAACACTAACCTATCCAACCTTTTTTAATGAAATGATTATTCATATTTGATCAAGAATTGATGAGCATGTGTGGGCCCTTTATTTATATGCATCAAAGCTGCGTGAGAAGATAAATCTTGAAGCATTATAATATATATGAAACGTAGAAAAAAATCGATTTCATATACGTTTATGAAAATACCTATTTCGCGCAGACAAGAACGCACGTAAAGTAGTACGAGCGCTAAACGTAGACACCTACTGGATATGAAAAGAATACTAATTATGAATAATGAAATGGAGCAATAACCGGCTTGTCTATACTAAATTAAGTTTTGGAACAAAAACTGGCTCAGTCTAACTTTATTGACATATATTTACAGAATGAACCGGTTAATGCTTGCGATGCGGATATGACGTATACCGGTATAACGTTTATAAAATGGTCGCGGAAAGTTACAAACACAATATTTATATAGGGACAAAAGTGACACAAAAGCCAAACTTTTGTGAATCATTGACGATGCTTGTCACCTGTGTCATCGTCTGCGTGGAACAAAATATCACGCGCAAAGACAACTACATATACATTTTTGCTTCTTTTTTCCAAATGTTATACTTTTGGATGGTATTTTTGAATTTGTATGAAACAATACGTAAGTCGATAGTTTAACAACACGACAGCTATACTTGTATCCGTCTCGTCTCCAATGCATATGAGTCGTGTTCTGAGAAAACTGGGCATAATGCATGTGCGTAAAGTGTCGTCCCAGATCAGCCTGTGCAGTCCGCACAGGCTAATCAGAGACGGGACGACACTTTCCGCTTTATGTCATTTTTCGTTTAAATGAAGTCCCTTTTTAGCAAAAATCCAATTTAGGCGAAAAGTGTCGTCCCGGATTAGCCTGTGCGGACTGCATTATGCCCAATTTTCTCAGAACGCGACTCATATTGCCAAGTTACTCATGGCATTGATATTATCACAAGTATATAGGACAATATAAAGGATCAAAAAGGGAAATCGTGCTGATCAAAGGGGAAGGATGGATATCTAGACCATGCAAGTGACATTACCTAACTATTAAGTTACCCTAGGGAATTCCGTAGTCAAACACTTGTAATTGAGATCATGATTCGCTCCATTGGTGCTAAAAGATACCATGTGTTATTTTAATTCAATCGCACATGGAACCTTTTTAACCTATAATGATTTTTATCTATAATGTTTCATTCATTTGCAAATTACTTATTGCAAAAATCGATACAATTGTAACAGTTTTTTTGTACCTTCTAATTTTTGGCCAATCTAGAGAGGCGCGTGGGGGGGGGGGGGGGCATCAAATAGGAGCATGGCGCTGCACACTGTTATTTAGCTCTAGATCTTTCCCTAATAATATATACAAACTAATAAATAATAAAAGCTTCGCACGCATTTTAAGCAACACACGACATGGAATGTAATCATCACGGAGTTCACATCTGCATGCAAAAAAAAGAACAATGTGTCAACCAGAGCGCAAAGATTTCTTACATTAATGTGTATTTAACACAGCATAATCCCGTTGATATTGCTTGCGCCTTCATATATTCAATTATTTAAATTATACAGGGCAGTTATGTAATGTCTCTCCGCAGTAGGGGTTATCCGAAAAAAGACAACAACAAATCCAATCGAATCATTTATGGCAGCGTTTTAACGATGGTTTAAGTAATAAAGTGTGTATTTAATGTAGACCATAATACGTTTGTCATTCAGAGCGATACTGTCGCCGTTTTCTTGTTAACTCGTGTTGTTGTTTCTTGACAATGTGCCGCCCAACTCTAGTTTTAAAGTTGTAATTGTGTTGGTTTTTAATTTTAATGGGATTTTGCGTATTTGCGCAAGAAACGTTAATTGCAAGCTGTTTTTTTTTTAATTTAAAATATCTTGATGTTTTAGTCCCATTGTTGTTGTGAGCGTTCGACATGTGATTAGGGTCAGACAAAATACAAAATAGACGGATATTTGTCTTCCTCTTGATCACTAAGCGTATCCCAACAACACGTCGCATCCCAACGAGAAATGGCTTACATGAACACCATACTACACTTGCACACAATATTCATAGCTCGACACAAACAAAAGCGATACACTTTTATTATAAAGACGGTTATTTCGTTTAAGTCTAATCATCCACCGTGTCCTCCTCGTGATAACCGTATCTGTTTTCACATTTATACAACAACGCATTTCCTGATAGTGTAATATGAAGCTCCTTCCCAGCAGTTACAGTAGACTCGCACAATGCAATGTGCACGTTTCAGACACGTCGCAGCTGAATTTAAAGTTTATTTAAAAGGGGCCTTCACAGATTTTGGTATGTAGTTAAGTTTGTCATTAAATGCTTTGTATCGATAAATGTAAACACGTGATCTTAAAAGCTCCAGTTAAAACAAGAATACAATTAAAGAAAGAAAAAAGTAACCCTAAACTGGGCTCGAACCACTGACTCCTGGAGTAAACGTCTAACGCCTAAACAACTCGTCCATCCGAGCTCATACTATCAGTGATGTATTTTATACTTTATATTAGCAATCCTCGTAGTGTCACAATATATATAAAGACAACAAAAGAACTCTCCAAATTATTCAATCGTTTCGCGTTGCTACGCTTTATAATTTTAAGGTTTTTAAACCGTCAAAAGATGCATATTATGTATATTTTAGAGAATGGTAAATTTCCAGTGGTACTGTCTCCTTACAAATATCATAACTACAACAAACATTTGCGAATCGGAAACATTTTTTATATTTTCAATTTACCAGAGCGTGAAAAGGTCCCTTTAAGATGACTGGACGATAATTTAACTTAAAGGTAAACTAAGCAAGTAACGATGCATTTATAAGCACTCCTATCAGAGTAACGGTACATGCAGCATGATGCTGGGTCAGACAAAAACAACCATAATCATACATCTTAGATCCATACAGCAGACATCGAAAAACATCACGGCATAAACTTTGTGAGCCAGTATTTGCATAACCTTATCCGTTTTCGTCCAAACGCACTTACAATTTTTTTTACCATGGTTAATATTGCAGTATGAAACTTAAAAACAACATGAGTTTTATAATGACACAGGCAATGTGAATGAAATTAGGAATAAACTGATTGCGAATCTTATAATTGTACGTGTATCATGGCTGTGTGACAACGACAATCCAACACACATGAACTCGATTAGTTTCTACTAGACAAGCAATATTTCACTGATATTGCACTGGCGTGCAGACGTCTTCGCGTCACAGATGTGATATTAAGTCATCTCAATTGTACACACAGTAGAAAAATATTGTTGCTTAATGTATGCTGAAGCTACCGGTATGCAGCAAACGTTGCAGCTTTGTATACAACTTAAAACTTGGCGACGAAAATGTGAGCTATACATCACAAAACAAACCTCAGATTCAAAAAGGCGCGTTCAGAAAATACATGTTTTTATTTTTCTGCATTGCTTCCAATCAACAGATCTTACGGTTGTTCTACAAGATTATAGCCGCCGAAAAGATTGATCGTGCAATTTAATTAAGTTTCAAAACAAGCGCTCGCTGTGTTTCGTGTGTTTATGTACACGTTTCGCATTTTTAGAAGTTTTTTTGCGGACGCGTCCCTTTTAAGTAAATGTGTTAGATTGCAAAGTATTTTCTACGAAAGCGCTCTTAAAGTTAGTGCGCTAGATGCTAAGTTTCGAGGAACGCTTCTTTAAAGTAAGTCCTGCCAAGCGTGATTTCTGGGATTTTTTATATGGCATGTTATCTGCGCGCATTAGCGGAGTTTTGAACCAAACACTTTGTGGAATGGTTAGAATCAGTCTGTAATTATATGTTTGAAATTTTACTAATGTATAATTGCAATAAAAGTTGCCTTTTTAAACCCATGGATTATGTTCGTTAACCCATTTATGCCTAGCGTCTAGAAAAAAGGCCTTGGCAAACAGCGTAGACCCGGATGAGACGCCGTATGATGCGGCGTCTCATCAGGGTCTGCTCTGTTTTCTTAAAGGAATTTCAGTAAGAAATATTCTAAATATAAAAATAAATATACTAGACATCCCTAAGTTTGGAAATAAATTGATCCAATTTTGAAGGATGGGAGAGTCCACTTGGCTTAAATGGGTTAAAGTTTATTCCATACATCGAGAACTCCATCTATGTTCCAACTTTTTTCATTTACCGCCTGGTAAAGGTCACGGGACATAATTTAACAAGTTCAACCTTCAAGCGCAGTGTATTGTCGCCTATATGTTCATATTTCAAGTGCGATAAGACCATTAACGTGTCAAGAACTAAACATATTCTTCATTAACGTAATTCATTTTCACGAATGAAAACAAAGCGCGTGTCACGCTGACGCATTTTAATACGTTTAACGATGTTCACATGACATCGTAAAATAGTGACGTTGTCAGATTCTAGACCATCCATGAGGTCAAGAAGTTTCGCATACCGATATTACAAACATAAAAGTGTTAATAAAACGCCACTTTGTGATGGCTAACGCGCATTCACTGAAGTTTGTTGTAATGCCGGTCACTTTGTGGAGGCTTAGAAAGGACGTACATTTGTCACAAATCAAAATACACATCAGAGTAACCAGGGTTGAAGACATCGACGATAGCTTTGCTGTACCTTTCAAGTGATTGTTATTACTTTTGATGCATGATATTCAGGAAGTTATACATAATAAAAACATTTACACGTAAGACATAAAATATCAAACTCAGCATGACTAAAGACGCTTCGGTAGAAAGGAAAAGTGAATTGGATTGTTAAACATAAAAATATCTGTTGGAGGTGTTAACGATCATGTACTTTTCATTACAAGGAAAGGCGTTGATGGAAATGTATTGTTTTTTAACATAAAACCTAAATGTTAACGTATGTCATAACTGTCAATGAGTAATTTAATGACGAGCACAACTACGTTAACTGAGACCTTTTTTAATTAATCTGAGAATTTGTTTACGAGGCTCTCTTTTTTTGTTAAGTATTCTAATTTGAAATGAGAACAACGCCGTTTGATGGATTTATATATACCCATACCATTGTCTTTCTGTATGGATTTGTATATACCCATACCATTGTCTCTCTGTATGGATTTATATTTACCCATTCCATTGTCTCTCTGTATGGATTTATATATACCCATACCATTGTCTCTCTGTACGGATTTATATGTACCCATACCATTATCTCTCTGTGCGGATTTATATATATCCATACCATTGTCTCTCTGTACGGATTTATATAAACCCATACCATTGTCTCTCTGTACGGATTTATATATACCCATACCATTGTCTCTCTGTACGGATTTATATATACCCATACCATTGTATCTCTGTACGGATTTATATATACCCATACCATTGTCTCTCTGTACGGATTTATATATACCCATACCATTGTCTCGCTGTATGGATTTATTTTTACACATTCCATTGTCTCTCTGTGTGGATTTATATATACCCATTCCATTGTCTCTCTGTACGGATTTATATATACCCATACCATTGTCTCTCTGTACGGATTTATATATACCCATACCATTGTCTCTCTGTACGGATTTATATATACCCATACCATTGTCTCTCTGTACGGATTTATATATACCCATACCATTGTCTCTCTGTACGGATTTATATACACATACCATTGTCTCTCTGTACGGATTTATATATACCCATACCATTGTCTCTCTGTACGGATTTATATATACCCATACCATTGTCTCTCTGTATGGATTTATATATACCCATACCATTGTCTCTCTGTATGGATTTATATATACCCATACCAATGTCTCTCTGTATGGATTTATATATATACATACCATTGTCTCTCTGTATGGATTTATATATACCCATACCATTGTCTCTCTGTATGGATTTATATATACCCATACCATTGTCTCTCTGTATGGATTTATATATACCCATACCATTGTCTCTCTGTATGGATTTATATATATACATACCATAGTCTCTCTGTATGGATTTATATATACCCATACCATTGTCTCTCTTTATGGATTTATATATACCCATACCATTGTCTCTCTGTATGGATTTATATATACCCATACCCTTGTCTCTCTGTATGGATTTATATATGCCTATACCATTGTCTCTCTGTATGGATTTATATATACCCATACCATTGTCTCTCTGTATGGATTTATATATACCCATACCATTGTCTCTCTGTATGGATTTATATATACCCATACCATTGTCTCTCTGTATGGATTTATATATGCCCATACCATTGTCTCTCTGTATGGATTTATATATGCCCATACAATTGTCTTTCTGTATGGATTTAGATATACCCATACCATTGTCTCTCTGTATGGATTTATATATGCCCATACCATTGTCTCTCTGTATGGATTTTCAGAAAAGATTAATAAATAAGCTCGTTATAGAGGCAATATAAAAGGGCGTTATTTTCTGACTGCCATCATGACTCCAGCCAAACCTATAATATCAACTGATCGTTACGGCCGAACCTAGAATGTCACCTGATGTTTACAGCCGAACCTAGAATGTCAACTGATGGTTACAGCCGAACCTAGAATGTCAACTGATGGTTACAGCCGAACCTAGAATGTCAACTGATGGTTACAGCCGAACCTGGAAGGTCAAGATGTTAACGGACGACTTATGACCCAGTGATCAAGGAAAAACTGTAAAGCGCCTTTGAACGCACATCTTGAGTATGAAAAGGGCGCTATATAAATGTGGTGTAAAAAAGTCAACTGATGGTTACAGCCGAACCTAGAATGTAAACTGATGGTTACAGCCGAACCTAGAATGTCAACTCATGGTTACAGCCGAACCTAGAATTTCAACTGATGGTTACAGCCGAACCTAGAATGTCAACTGATGGTTACAGACAAATTTTGCCATGGATGTGTGTCCTCAACATTGTCCGATTTCAGGCCAGGGACACAAACATGTTTCCAGTAATTTTCTAATACATTGACCTAAAGAAACTTCAACTCGACATAAACTCGACATAGACTGACTTAAACTGACTTAAACAACCACGAACCTAAATATACTTTTGTTTTTCGTATCTCAAATCTGATCACTACCGCGGTATTTACCCCTGGTCATCCCCGTGGTCACCACAGGCTAATATTCGTAAATTTGGAATTCACCTTGAGTTTCAGTAGAAGGATAATTGAAGTACGGGCGGGTCACATCTCGGTTTGCTTTGATTTCATATCATCTGTAAATATACAATATGACTTTGAAGTAGTGTCCATATTCAACTGGGTAATCGCTGCCTTATAGTACCCTAAACTACTTAGTAAACGTGATCGATGCAATAATAAAATGCATACAGTTAATGCAGTTGCACCTGTGTTAAGACGTTGGGTATAATAATTTTTATTAAAGGGACCTTTTCACATATTTTGGCAGGTATTTAAATTTGTCATTAAATGCTTTATATTGAGAAATGTAAACATTAGATCGAAAAAGTTCCAGTAAGAAAAAAAGAATAAAATTAAAGAAAGAAAAAAAGTAACCCTCAACTGGTCCCGAACCACCGACCTCTGGAGTAAATGTCTATCGCTTAGACCACTGGGTCATCCGTGCTAATACAATGAATGATGTGTTTTATATTTTATATAAGCAATCCCCGTAGTATCACACAATATAACGACAACAACAGACCTCTCCAAATGATGCAATCGTTTCGCGTTGCAACGCTTTATAATTTTCGAGTTTTTAAATCGTCAAAAGATGCATACAATATATATTTTAGAGCATTGTATTGTTCAGTATTACTGTTTCCTCACAAATACCAACTAAAACGAAATTGTGTGAATCTGAAACATTTTTTTTATTTTGTCAATTTACCAAAACGTGCAAAGGTCCCTTTTTACGGTGAAAATACATTTTCACAAACATGGTTTATTCACGTTGCTGTTCAACAGACACTCAGTCCTTCTTAATGACTGCCACCATCGAAACTAAAATTAACTTATGATAGTTAGCAGTCAAAATATTTGTAAACGTAATCTTCAAATACACAGTTAACGCGTTTCATAGTATTAAAATTAATTACATGTACATCTATTATAAGGCATATGCGCGTTTCACCGAAATATAATATATATCCTTATTATTGATTATCTTCGATTTGTTGCTATCTCCTGTCCAAATAAGGACAAAACAACAAGTAATAATTTTAAAATTCTAGTATTGCACGCGCAGATTTTCCGCTTTTAAATTGTAAATAAACAAAAAAGAGAAAGTTGTCGAAATTGCAAAAAAGAAACATCTTTATTTTATTTTTATGACCGGGTATTTTATTAGGTCGTGTTAGAATTAAATTAATTTTCAGTTAGTCGCTGTTGAGTACGCACACACCAACTCTTATATTGAAGACAATTTACACTAAATCGCACTCGGTCGTTGAACAAACAAAGGGCTGAATTGTGCAAATGTTCATGGGTGAACAGGAATGTTTTGCCATACCATCGTATCTAGGTCTGCAATGTGACACCCTTTCACAACTCTTTGAAGAGTACAGCAAACATGTCAATCAGGTGGCAACGCCAGAATCTAGCAAACACCCGTCTTGTCAACGTCACACTGATCGATTCGTTTATGTCAAACAATAAATGTTTGTGGTTGTAGAGGGTTGAAGACGATGGTTGACGCGGACGGTAATTGACGGTGGCTGGTTGTAATTGACGATTGCTGATTTTTGTAAATGGTTTCTTATAGTAACTGATATCTGTTGATGGTTTTAACAATTGCTGATGGTTGTTAATTGTGGTTGATGTGTTTATGGTTGCTGATAGCTTTTATGGTTGCTGACGTTTATTTTATATGGTTGTAGATGGTTGTGCTGATGATTATTGATGCTTCCTGGTGATTGTTATTGGTTGATGACGGTTATTTTAAATGGTTGTAGATGGTTGTGCTGATGATTGTTGATGCTTCCTGACGATTGTTTATGGTTGATGTCGGTTATTTTAAATGGTTGTAGATGGTTGTGCTGACGATTGTTGATGCTTTCTGATGATTGTTAATGGTTGATGGCGGTTAATTTAATTGGTTGTAGATGGTTGTGCTGATGATTGTTGATGCTTCCTGATGATTGTTGATGCTTCCTGATGATTGTTGATGTATCCTGACGATTGCTGATGCTTCCTGATGATTGTTGATGCTTCCTGATGATTGTTGATGTATCCTGATGATTGTTGATGCTTCCGGGTGATTGTTTATGCTTCCTGGTGATTGTTGATGTATCCTGATGATGGGTGATGCTTCCTGGTGATTTTTAATGGTTGCTGGCGGTTGCTGATGATTGTGGCTGTGGGGTCAGGTGTGTTGTTTTCGCTATATTTGAGGTAACTGTGTATGTAGATCAGTAGAATAGTTGTGGCAACATAAAAATGTTAAAGTTATCAGGTTTCCGGTCTGTAATTTCCCAAACACGTTTTCACTTATGATTATTTATCGAAGTCGTGTTTAATTTAAATAGGCTGGTGGGATATAAAATAATCATAGCCACGCGCATGTAACCCATATTGGTGTTTTCATGTAGTATAACCATAGTGTATACTCGTCTATAGTATATTAACTGTTATCTTCTTGACTGCAATCCAGTATTGCAATTGTTTTATTTGCAGCATCCTTTGCTTTATATTTAGAAGTAAAGATACTTTTTTTCAAATAACAACTAGTACATCATTATTCAAGTGTAAAATTGAGATCTTATTTTGTTGTAGCTTTCCAGTGGTTTTAAGTGTTTTAAATTTGTCTCAGCAGTTACAAATAACAGCTTAAATTATCGATAATATTCACCGAAATGACATCATTATTATGACGATTTTACGCTATTATATTCCCACAAAACTATGAACTGTAACTCTTTCAAAATGTAAATAATACGTGTAAAAATAATAAAATAAATCCGCACCGTCTTGGTTTTGTTAGGTTATCCTTCATTTGTACATATAACAGTCTTATTGTTCTCATTTCCAGATATATGTAAGTGATCCTACCGAGGTAGGTATAACGTTTGCAAGACGATCATTTTCTTGTTTCATATTCTGTTTCATGTGAATTCCCTTTTGCCCTCTTACAAATATGTAAAATGAGACCCTAGTCTTCGCATATGGGAAAAAAATATCACAGTGAAAATAGGATCGTAAAAACTATGACTGTGAAAACTCCATATTAAGCCACACATTACCTTACATAACTTGTAGATTCGGATTCGTGGGCTAGTGCTCAAAGGTTCGATCACCATCTCAATCCTTACCGTCTAATTCGTCTTCAACAGCAAACGTTATTCGGGGAGGGGGGCGGCGGCTGTGAACTAAGTGTTTAAAACGTGCACTTAAAGGTCGTCATCGAAACGGGACGCATTTTCCTTAACTCGAATTATAACTTATCAATCTTCTTAAGTCGATGGCCATATCGGAGAATCCCGGCCTACTCGAGGAACATCTGCTACTACTCCAAAATACTCGTGTTTCGGCGAAGATTTACCAACAACGGTCAATGAGACTTGAACCTCTGTTCTTTCAACCTATTCCAGTTATGACAGTTTTGAATAAGTGGTGTTGACAAAGAACTATAAGCATCTGAGTGCTATTATATTGCATCCAAGCTAAGAAAATATGTAAATGCATTTTTTTAAACTATGCCGCGAGTTCAATATTTACATAAGCTATTTCTTGTACTATCAATCTGAGTTTATTTACATATCAACCAATCCATCAATCAGATTCAAAATATATCTATCGAGCAATAAGTACATTGGATTAGTACATATTTGTAAAATATTAACGGTACCGTCGCCATCATACAAGCCTCGGCATTTTTCTACCCTATCTTCAAGCACTTTCCAAAATCCGTGTCAAGTGCAACGTGGTAAGAGCATGCATGCTAAGATGACTTGTTAACAGAGCTACCCAATTAAAGACAAGTACTAACATTCATTTACTACAAAATTAATATATGTTAAACAGTTTAAAATATTTATTAAAGCAATAAAAACAATCAATTACAAAAGTTTGTCTTTCCCGAGAGTCGAACTTGGGACCGTATGAAGCATATGCTAATGCGTCGCCACTGCACCTTTGAAGCTTTTGACATAAAAAATACATTTTGAACACACGTTTTTAAAGAACTTCTTTGCAAAAATATGTATAAAAAATAATTACCATCGCTGTATGCTTTATACAATTTCGATTTACGATAAATGTAAACCGAATATTTTTTTTAATTGTCTTAGTCAGGAGCATTGTTTTACTTATATGAATATAATGCACACATTCTTGTTTAATCTAAAAAAAAATTAAATGAATTGAAAGTTTACCAAACTGTCTACATGTTCCTTTAATGGACGATATCTGGTACTCGACATGCACGTAAACACTGTCTCCCCATGTTGATCACTTGTGCCAATTTATTTGAAATTCCATTCTTGCTGGGCAAAGTAATGCCCCAAACACACTGTACTGAATTGTCTTCTTGTATATTATTTAGGTAGGCACAGTATACTTGAGTTCAACCTCATGACATAATCGCATAATTAGAGTATCACGCACATAAATTCTAAGTTTTTAGGTTATAATATTTACACATTTTGGCGTAGCTGTTCAAACAAGCTTTTCACCGTAGATGACATTTACATAACGCCAGCAGACGCGAATGAATACCGGTACACTCCATTTATTACATTGGCTTATTTGAGCATATCATCCCCCGAAACATTAGCAACATCAACGCGTCTTTGAAGTAAACGATGTAACACTGGTCAGTGTATGGTAATGCGGACTACTCTCACTGTTCATACGAAACCTTCATACGCATTTTGACTCAGTTACAAGAACGCATTACCGGATAGTTTCATCATTATTGTTTTCAATTTATCAAAATACACGAATTTAATGGAAACAAATGAATGAAAACCTATCGGTAAATGGCATGCGTCTTATATTGTGAGACAAAACCACCGAAAGAGTACAGTGTCAATGATAGAGGGAAATCGTTTAATTATCTAGCCACACATGTGCGACATATATACGCGGTCAGTTAGTCTAAAAATCTTTCTTGCAAGCCAGAATAGGCAACCGACATTTGCTAGTTTTCTATAAAAAACAAATTTTCAATCGGAAAGTATCGTGGTTTGATGTTTCAGTAACAAGACACAATTCGATTGTTTAAGACCCGCGTCATGCGGAAATGGGTATTGTGCAATATTGTCAGCGTAGTCCATGCAATAAAAGCGTAGCCCAAGACAAGACTGCGAAAGTGCGCAGACTGGACTCGAGCTACGCTGGCCGCATCTGCCATAAGACCAAGTTTTTATGACGCGGATTAACAGTGTGGTTTGTATGTGCGGAGAGAAAACTGCTTCGTAATCAAATATCAACATTCCATGTATTTCGCTGACGAAGAAATAAATTCATACGAAGTCATAAGAGGACACATTAAATTTATTATCACAAATACAATTTGTATCTACGAACACTATTATGTAGTTTAAAATACGTGCACTTCATTACAAACATTTAATACGGTGGTTAATAGGGGTATTCCACTACGACCCGATTCCCCACGATTTGTCCCGATTTCCAATAGTTTGAGGTCGGGGACATTCGTAACTCAATCGGCGAAGGTCCTAACTCATTCGTAGCTAGTCGCGGGCGAGTCGTGAGCTCCCAAAAAATCGCGGCCAGTTTTTAAACGTGTTTAAAATTTGACCAAGACCTCAAAGACTGAATTTAAACGCAGTTGACTCGTAACAGTGTCGTAGTGCGTTCTTGGGCGTCGTAATGGAATCTTAGGTAATTCTTGACTCAATCGGGGAATCGGTGATCACGTGATCTGTCTACGAAACATTAACTATTTTGTCAAGACTCTCAAGAGTTCATCCCGATTTAGTTGCGAGCCCGCTTAGATTCTCGCGATTTAGTTACGAAACAGTTACGATTTTGTAAAGAATGATAAAGAAATATATATTTTGTCCATCATGTTTTGTTGTCGAATAACCCACAGTAAGGAGTATAGATGCGTAGGAATTAAATCACGAATGCGGAGCACGAGTGCTTTGATAACACGAATCTGTACTCCTTCTTGTGGGTTATTCGACAACAAGCCATCATAGAAAAATATAATTTCTATTCTTACACGATTCTGATTGATCTGCTTCAAGCTTTTGGACGTGAACTATATTTTTCAATATTCCGCCCTTCTTAGTACAAAGTTCACTATTTAGTGACGTCATTGAATTGTACACACACATTTGACGTCGTTTTTATTCATAAATATTTTGCAAATTACGTCACTTACATTGAGAACAACACTCATAGAAACTAAATGACGTCACATGTGTTAATTCTTCTGAAAAGCTGACATGCTATAAATGTTTTCTTAATTACGTTTCTTAACAAACAAATTCTTAGCAGGCGTGGTCATGCCACTTATCACCAAATATATAATTTGTTGTTTCATTACATTTATATACGTGCTACATTTTTTACATTTCTTTAAGAGCGGAATTTAAGCACGTGCATTTAACTGCAATATTTTCTTTATTTATTCGGATCTATTTTCAAAATACTAAGCTCCGCCCATTTTTTATTGCAGAATAACTGTCGTAACTGAATCGCAGACTGTCACGAGTCCTCCCGATTTAATAAATGTGAGAAATCGTAGCGAATCGCGGGCTTATTTTCGTAGTGGAATAGGACCATAAGCGACTATTAAGTGAAAAAAGAACACAACAATCCTTAAACCGTTTTTATTTAAATTTCTATCTCATTATCTAAGTCAGGATATACGCCGAATATCTTTTTTAAAGATATATCTTATTATTAATGCTGTGCAATAACACTAAATTCCGGACAGAGTAAATGGTATATTGAGATTGGATTTTGTGACACGGACAATGGACCTATGAAGGTTATTATACCTCGAGGACTTACCTTTTTTGGTACAATTTACAAATTAGAACAAATTGGTTATTTTAGTCGAGTATAGCGACACACAAACATTACTGATGGGTATCATAAGTTAAAAGTTAGATTTATCTCCTACCGGGATGCCTACGGTGTTGATATGTCTGATATGTCTGAAATCAGGACAAAAAAATGCCACGTATGGCGGGTTAGGCTGATTGAATTTGTTCTCTTGCTGTGTGATCCCAGAATGCGAAGTCATCGTGGTAAAAGCAATTACGACAGATGGAGCACTTTGAAAACTGTACTCTTCTGTCCCAGTTTGTAAAACATTAAGCTCTTACTCCAGGTTTTAAAATCATAGATGATCATTATCATCTCCATGAAGGTGACCGAGTAGAGCGAGGGTCGTACAGCCAGTTAAAATAACGTCCGGAAGCTAGGATACATAAAACATGCGTCTTTTCTGTACTAAGCGACTTTTCTGTACTAAGCGACTTTTACCAGGAAGCATGGTTTCAAGTTATCGCTTTTGTAAAAACGACCTTAAACAGTTATACTAACCTACAGCACAATACCTGTCGTATTGGGATATAAGTGTTACACGTGGTTCATGATTGACCACAGTGATGACCAACCTTTCTTAGGCGGCTTAAACATAATTTTTAAAAGGGCACTAACAAAAAAAGATAAAGTATTACCGATAAACAACAAGAATCCGTGACATTTCTTTAAATGCTACCGTCAATGCTAGTTTTTTTAACGTACTTAAATGTAAAATTAAAAAGGTACGTACTTTAATGTAAAATTATAAAGTTATTTTTGTTTCCAATTACCTGACCGCTGTGTGTATCCGCCCTAAACCTTGAGTAATTTAGTTGAGTTGTCGAACATTTCGATTAATTGCAATCGCAAAATAAACCAGTACATATTACCAAGATGAGGTGCAAATATCTTTACAAGATTTCTGTGATCGAACATCCTTTTGAAAGTGGCACATTACTCGAGAATAGTTAAACGTACACCCATAGAAAGACATAAAGTACATACCCTATTAATCAGAGATGTAAGTGGAAAGTAACAACTGTTTTACCCAATCAGCCTGGATCACTTGACCTGATGTAAAGTAAAAGAACGGATATGTCCACCAATATCGGATAATCCAGTCAGAATAAGATATGTCGATATATAATATACAACTGTTTATTGCTGCACCTTAAATGTGCACATGAACTTGACGCGATCAATGAGTGTGTGCGAGTGCGCTAATATATATGTTTATGTATATTAAAATAATTAAAGATATTCACCCTTATATTTTAAAAACAACAATCACGTAAACAGGCACGACAAACAACACAAACAAACACAAATACACGAAAAAACTGTGCGACAAGTGAATGTTCTACCATTTTCTGCACTCTTTCACCAGCAGCGAAACATAAAAAAAAAACGAAATCGCTATCAAAGACAGTTGGAGACCTTCTAATCGATCGATTTTAGATTAATTTAAATAATGTACATGCGGGAAATCGAAATATATGCTCGTTTTGTGAATATGTTTTATCTAAATTATTGACTATTTAATTATTGGGTCATTCTGACTGCGTCAACGTACCACAGAACGATCGTGTCTTTGTTATAAGTTGATAAACGCTGCCCTATGCGCGCTTCAGAACCCTTTGAATTCTTAGGGATTGAATTATTTTATAAATCTTATTTGCAGCTTACCAAAAGAGCTGTCATATTCGTTTCGTATTTGAGCCATTATATTATATACTGAACTGCGAGTTACAGTGAAAGGGAGAAAAGCTAAAGAAAACTTGAGTTATCTTTCATTTTACTACACCATAACCAGTGTCACTTTGCTTAAATAATATTTGAGAATTTATCAGATCGCACCGTTCTCTTTCCGGGATTTCCAGAACGTGACTACAATGCTATTTTAAGAACGATGAGATCAGTTTTGACCAATCAATGATGAGCTTGTAAACCATGCGACGAATTTCAACCAATTAATAGAGCCCGGAACGTATTGACGTCGAATGTGCTATTTTAAGACACAGATCAATTAATGGCGGAGTAGGCAAACAATACTTTGCTTTCTTCAACAAAGTGCTTATAATGTCTGATTCTGGGATTGTAATGGACATTTCAAGTCTCCACAGCGGGGACGAAAGATCACAAGAAGGACACTACTACGAATTAAAGAGCAATGCCGTTGTCTGGAGGTAAATTTATAAAACAATTATCGACGTACTTTTTGTTTCACATGTACAATTTGTGAGTCATGTGACGCATGTATTTTGTGGCTACGCAAACTTCCGCTTGCTTGTCTAGACTGAACATTCATCTTTGTAGTAAGCATGCGGAACAAATGTGGTGTTGAAACACATTTTCTTACAAAACACTATTCATTTCGATTGTTTCTAAACGTGTTCACTCTTGAATGGTATTCTCTAGTCTATATAAACGCACTTCCAGACACAGGTTACTTGTAATATTTTTGGTCCTTAATATATACATAATAAAAGAAAAGGTATCCAACAATGATTTTACAGGTGTATTGAATAACACTATGCAACAGAATGAAAGATTAAACAATGCACACATATGTCGTTGTGGTTGCCAGCTGAGCAGGAAAGCGTCCATCTATGATTAAAATCTGTTTATTTAAAGAAAATCTATCAAGTATGTCCAAAAAAGTTAAAAGTTTCACAAATATGACACCAAATCAAAGTGTGTTATTCTCGACGTTCAAATGTCAGTTATGACAGAAGGTGATTTTTGGCCCATTTTTCACAATAATAATTTGGAACTTGTGCGCTGTGGGTTTTTCCGATTTCTGAGCGCGCGTGCGAAGTACAAACATTGTCATTAATACAGTAATGACCAGTAACATTGATATCGGATTTGCTTCCCATTCAGTAGTGGATAATAAGTATTTAAACAACAGTAGTGTTCTTTTAGGAAATGTCAAAAATCAAGTATTTTGTTGTTATTACTATAACTATATATATTATTAATAATTACACATAACAAATCTAACACTGATATACATGTATGTCAGACGTTTAGTACAGGTTTAAAGTCTAAATAGACCGTTCAGATGTACAGCCGCCTATACGAATGGGTCCAGTAGCTAACATCCTTAAAAGACATGAAAAACAGACTTTGTAAGCTGTATGGTAATGAAGGAACCTATACAAACGGCTTGACATATGCAATATTTCTTCAGAAAAACATTATTCATGTTCTTGTTTTTTTGGCATGCTTTATAGATATAGCAAATAAAAGTCATGTATGGTAAAGCTCGTTATTGATGTGTCTTCTCATCTTAAGGTCTAAGTCTTTAGCGAATAATTTTCTTTATTTTTCAGATTAGATTAAAGAAAAGCATCACAATAGAGCTATATCAATAGACATATAAATATCCAACTGATTTGGAACAAAATATTAGTTCTAGTACAACAAATGGACTGAGGAAAGTAAGGTTTTTGTTGTTTGGTACTTGTCTGTATGATTTTAAATATATCTGAATAGTATAATATATATACGATGGAGTCAATGTCTTGGTTGTTTCGTTGACAAACTTCCATTAAAACTGTATGCACAGGCCTAAGCACAGTATATACAATGACATTGTTACATGACTGAAGCTGTTTACATGTACATGCAGCATTATATCATGTTACATAGTATTCTTTCAAATTAAACACGATCGAAATTAGTTCATCTAAAGAAAAGTGATTAAATCATGGTATTTTTATCATTTATAACAAATGTTTGAGGATAAAAAGTGGTGTTTACTATTCAGCGATATGAGATATTATTGATTCTCTCTCTTTTAAAATATGCTTGTCTGCTTTTGTTCTTACCTTCCGCGTGTGCTCAAATATCGGAAAAACAAAGACTGGAAAGTTCCAAATAACAACTACATGTATTAAACAAAAACTTTGCTATAAACTACACGTACGTTTTTCATCACCTTTTTAATGCATACTCATTCTTCCAAACTTGCAAGTTGTCCTCATGAATTTTAATATAATCATTAAAACTGTGTTTGTTTCAAATTTGCAAGCCTGTCGTAGATAAAATTACAAAACATTAAAACTTTATTTTAAAAAAAATGAAAATAAAATCCTGTTAAACCAGTAAATATGTTTATATGCAATAGATTTTTCTATGCAAATAATAAATGACAAATTTATATATACTATGATCTTAGAGTCCAGAGTTTATTATGCCCCCCCTTCGAAGAAGAGAGGGTATATTGTTTTGCTCATGTCGGTCAGTCCGTCCACCGAATGGTTTCCGGATGATAACTCAAGAACGCTTACGCCTAGGATCATGAAACTTCAAAGGTACATTGATCATGACTCGCAGATGACCCCTATTGATTTTGAGGTCACTAGGTCAAAGGTCAAGATCACGGTGACTAGAACCAGTAAAATGATTTCCGGATGATAAATCAAGAACACTTAAGCCTAGGATCATGAAACTTTATAGGTACATTGATCATGACTTGCAGATGACCCTTATTGATTTTTAGGTCACTAGGTCAAAGGTCAAGGTCACGGTGACTCGACACAGAAAAACTGTTTCCGGATGATTACTCAAGAACACTTACGCCTAGGATCATGAAATTTCATAGGTACATTGATCATGACTCGCAGATGACCCCTATTGATTTTCAGGTCACTAGGCCAAGGTCATGGTGACTCGAACCAGTAAAATGGTTTCTGGATGATTACTCAAGAACGCTTATGCCTAGGATCATGAAACTTATTAGGTACATTGATCATGACTCACAGATGACCCCTATTGGTTTTCAGGTCACTAGGTCACAGTGACTCGAACCAGTAAAATGGTTTCCGGATGATAACTCAAGAACGCTTACGCCTAGGATCATGAAACTTCATAGGTACATTGATCATGACTCGCAGATGATCTTGATTGATTTTCAGGTCACTAGGTCAAAGGTCACGGTGACTTGAACCAGTAAAATGGTTTTCTGATGATAACTCAAGAACGCTTACGCCTAGGATCATGAAACTTCATAGGTACATTGATCATGACTTGCAGATGACCCCTATTGATTTCCAGGTCACAAGGTCAAAGGTCACGGTGACTTGACACAGTAAAATGGTTTCCGGATGATAACTCAAGAAAGCTTACGCCTAGGATCATGAAACTTCATAGGTTCATTGATCATGACTCACAGATAACCCCTATTGATTTTCAGGTCACTATGATTTTCAGGTCACTAGGTCAAAGGTCAAGGTCACGGTGACTTGACACAGTCAAATGTTTTCCGGATGTTTACTCAAGAAAGCTTACGCTTAGGATCATGAAACTTCATAGGTACATTGATCATGACTGGCAGATGACCTCTATTGATTTTCAGGTTACTAAGTCAAAGGTCAAGGTCACAGTGACAAAAAACGTATTCACACAATGGCTGCCACTACAACTGACAGCCCATATGGGGGGCATGCATGTTTTACAAACAGCCCTTGTTTGATTATTGCATAGTAATCATACATGTTAAAAAATAATTTTCTGGTTGTCCACCCAGTCCTTTTTTAGCTGGACTATTATATATGAAATATATATAGTGGAGCTATCCTACTAACCCCCGGCGTCAGCATTAGCGTTCCCGTTAGCGTGCAAATGTTAAAGTTTGCGTACTACCCCAAATATTTCCTACGTCCTTTGACATATTGCTTTTATATTTTGCATACTTCTTTATCAACAGGACCCCAATCTATAAACAAGAGCAGACATCTGTATTAAGCATTTTGACAGAATTATGGCCCCTTTTATACTTAGATAATTGAGCATTTTGCTTATATTGCCATAACTTCTTTATTTATGATCACATTTGATTCATACTTTGACAAAACAACACTTACCTGACATACCACAATGCACTCCACCCAAACCATCCCCCATGCCCCACCCCCAGAATCCCCCCCCCCCCCAAAAAAAAAATCAAAAAAACAAACAACAAATTTGTGTTTTCCTTATTTTTGAAAGATCATCTATTAAATGACAACACACCCACATTATCCCCCCCCCCCTCTCCATGATGGCTTACGTTATACTGTCAAGCACTTAAATAGTCGAGCGCGCTGTCCTCTGAAGCTCTTGTTTGCAGTATCAAGTACCTTTTGTGATTCTAGATCTTTCCCTAAATGGTACAGAACAGACCTTTATGTTAAACATTGTAGATAAAAATCATGGAATTGTCATTTAACAGATAGACCCATACTGATGATAGCGAATTGTCACTTAAACATATATACATGTTACAGATAGTCCCATCACAAATTGTTATTTAACAGAGTCCAATATTGCAGGGGTTTTTCAGCACTGTCTTCGCCTCCGGAAAACGGAGGCACTCCCGAAGCAAACGGACCCGATCCCAAACCGAAATTATAATTAAAATTCCCAATTTCCAAAAAAAAATATTTTATTTTTTTTTTTAGAATGAAGTGTCTTATTACGTGTGTGACTAACCAGTGTTTGTTTTGGTAAAAAATATCTGCTATACAGTTTTGACTGTTCAGTTCTTATCTCAGAGTGTAACTGTAACTGAAAATCATAACTGCAGTACTTGAATTAACGTTGAACATGCTCAATATTGCATCTGTTTATATACAGAAGACAAAATAACAAATAAAAACAAATTTATTTGTTAAACTACTGAATTATTTAAGCATGATTAATTCACAATTTTTTCCCAAATGAGCCGTTTCATAGAAGCAAAAATTCCCAATTTGGTCAGACTCCTTTTCCCAAAATAGGCAGAAAAAACCCTGTATTGAAAAATCAAATAGCTTATTGTAATTTAAAAAAGTACTTAAGGTTTTTAAAGAAACAGCGTAGCGCATAAAACAAATATGATGATCTTTAATAAATGACTGTGTTTCCAGAAGTCACTTATGCACACAAACTACAGCAACTAATGCACATACTATTCTGTCACTAAGTACAGGTAGCAAACAGTCTGTAACAGTGTATGACAAGGAATTTCCCAAAACAGGTTTATTTATTGCCTTGACTTGTATTCACATTTGCATATTTATTATTTAGTCTGACAAAGCCCCGAAAGCCTTTGTCACACAAACAACTCAAATGAAGATCAAGATAAATGCTAATTAAATAAAACAGGTGGCACAATTTTGTCTGCAGTCATGAAGTCACACACTGTAGGGAGAACAAGACAAAAAAGAGCTTTATATGCATGTCAAGGGAGATTTGTGAATGTGCAGACAATTAATTATTTTTGTAACAGTTGCTTGATTCAACATCATTCTATGCAAAAAAGATATGTAACCTATGCATGGCATTTTTTATGGCATGGGTTAAATGCTTCAAAATGATTTAGGGGTAGACGTCTCATGTGATATCTGTTAATTGTTTGCCCTACATACACACTTGATGGATTTATGACAAATTAATTATTTGAGTCAATACTAGCTGTGTCAAAATGTTCTAAAAAAAAGCAAAACGTATGAGGATCTCAAGTTAAGATAGCCACGGTCATGAGTTTGTGACAAGTGTACATGCTATTGCCAAAACTATGAATACAATACAATAACATGTTACAAACGTAACTAATAAACTAGGTTAATCACCTTTAAATGGTCAGTGCAAAATATAAAGGATTTAAACATGTATTGCTTTAACACATGACAATAGACTGTCACGATTTACAGCCCAGACTGTACGTAGAAGAGGACAAACTTGTGGGCTATAAGTGTCAATTTTAAGGGGCCTTTATAATTTTCGGGTTTTTAAATCGTCAAAAGTTGCATATAATGGCTATTTTAGAGCATGGAAAATGTTCAGTATTACTGTTTCCTCACAAATATCATAACTAAAACGAAAATTTGCAAATCTGAAATAGCTTTTTTCAATTTTGTCGATTTACCCAAATGTGAAAAGGCCCCTTTAAGTTATATTCCCTATGCAACTCTTTTCCCAATTTCATTTTTTTTTCAAGCTTATTTTTCCCAATTTTGCTGTTAAGGGTACTTTTCCCAATTGGGCAAAAGAAATCGCTGTTTTATGTTGCTTGAAAGAGTGAGTCTTCCATTAAATACATGTAAACAATCAATCCCTAGTTGACATTTTTACCCTAATCAGATCAAAAGAGCTAAAGATTTCTAATCAGTGGGGTACAAAGATAATCCTGAAATTAAGTATTCTGTAACATTAGGATCAAGTCGGTTGATGGGATGGTGAAGTTGATCAATCTTGTTGCTTTTTATCTGTACATTTATCGGTGACAAACATTTTAAAGTTCACTTTGATAGACAGAGTAATGTTGATACGATTGTCTGATATCTACGGGGGTACAGGTCATGTTCCCTTTAACATGTAGGATACTTGAAACTTGTAAAAAAATGTAAGCTTTAAATTGGAACCGTTGAAACCATGATAAATAATGGTTATCAGTTGACTCTTTTTATTGTAATTCATATTTCATGAATGTCATAATGTGTGTTGTCCTTTCTGTCTCTAAAATTGTGTTAGTACTTCATATTGGGTTACCATATCTTGACACTTGTTGCATGCTTTTTTTTGCCCCCTTTCGAAGAAAAAGGGGGTATATAGTTTTCACACTGTCAGTCAGTCTGTCTAACAGTCTGTCACACTTTTTGTGTCTGCTCTCTAACTTCATGCATCTGCAAGCTATATAATTGTAAATGAAAAAGAAAGGTCTTAAGATAAGGCCTGAGGAAACACAATTATGTGAAAAGTTGTCCTGGTACAGTGTAATATATTCTAATTTCATTAGTCCTTTTGTAGAAATGATGGTTTTTATTGAAACGATTTTTTTCCATTAATCCTGTTTTGCATTTTTATGAATGTCTATGATACATTATCGTTTAATTTATGCAATCTAGCCTATTAATTTATATACTTCATTATGACATATGCTTACATAACTATTATAACATTTATGATTATATATTGCAACATTGTGCTACAACATTTTTGCAGAACTGTCACTAATTCAAGTTAAGTAGTATTAATTACTATATTTTCTTAATTCTGAAGAATGGGCGGGTTTCGAATGTTTGGTTTTAAAAGATAAGTTAAGCTGCATGGTTTTTGAGTTTACTTCAATTGCAGGGCTCAACATTAACAGTTGTCCTATTATATTTGCCCCTGGCAAGTAAAAGTTGGGTCCGGGCAAGTTATTTTATAATCTATTTGTCCGTTCAGGCAAGTGCAAAAAAGAACAAAAAGCATTAAATTTAGACTTTAATTAGACTATAATTGCTGTAATCATTTTTTAAATGTGCAAAAATAAATAAAGGTTTTGTGGTGTATCATTTTGATCTTCATTAAAAAAATATGAGGTTTACAGTTAATGTGATATTTCATGTTTGGGCAAGTGACTTTACATTCAGGGCAAGTAGATTTTCTATGTACTTGTCCGGTAGGGCAAGTTTTTTTTTTGGTTAATGTTGAGCCCTGAGTTGTTCACACAATCTTATTACAATTCAGTATTTGTTCATTTTCACATACCCTTATTTATGTATTTTTTTTATTTCTTAAATACATGACTATATTACCAATAAGATTGGAATCAATCAAGACCTTATCTTTTATGGATATAAAATCTCTTATTTTGGTAAGAAATAGTACATGTACATGTATGTACTGGTTGATTTATCATATACTGATACATTATCTATTCATTTATATCAAACTGGTAAATTGAATGTTTCCTGATAATGATTGTCTACTTATTTGTGTTCAGCGGTGTTGTATGGCTGACATATAGTGTTTGTGTTTGCTAGCTTTCCATAATTGTATTTGTGTTTTTTTGTTGTTGGTATTATTGATCTTAAACAAGGCATGTAGTAAAAAAAAGCAAATATAATAATCTTACTTAAGGGTAAGGGCCTATATTTCTCATTGAATCATAAGAATAAGGCCAAGGGGATATATTTTTTAAAGGCAAATTTGCAAATTTGGAAACTTTTACTGCTGTCTGCATGCCTTGTACATTAAAAGTGTTACCCGTGGTGAACACAGAGAAAGCAGGTTCACTTAATATGCTTGTAACAAAAGCATGGATTGTTCAAAAGAATAAAAGGTAGGCTTTGTAAAAAATTACATTAACTTATGAATGTATCATGAATGCATTTTATTTTGTACTGTTCTTTGAAGTGAAATCTCTGTTACAGTAACGACAGTTGTTTAAAATCTTTATTGTTGAAAATCATCCATTTATTGTGTGTTTTTATTGAAAATGTTTGTGTCACTTGAGAAGATGATCACGGGGTGTTTCTTTTGTGGCTGTGGCTTACAGCAAAGTAGCTGTGCTTTTATTGGGTGGATAACCTGTAATTATTTTTGTGATCAAACTTCAGGCGTGATGGGGGGTTGTAATGGTTATAAAAGAAAGGGAAGGTTCAATGTTCAGCATACTACCTTGAATCCTTCTGGAGTTAAGCCATATATAGAGACCCATTGGATATGCATTATTGTGATAGGTTCAACTAGAGTTTACATAAATAATGTCTGAAGTGTCACCAAAGTGTTAAAGAAAGAAATATAAATGTATTTCTAATGTGCTGAGCAAATAGGTTTTGTAGTTACTACTTGTTTTTTTTCATATTTATAACAATCTGAAAACTTCATCGTGTCATTTGCTGGTACATATATCACGTATAAGTAGTATGATTGCGGCGGATTTTGCCCAACCATCTGCAGTTTGTTAATTAGGGCGGAACAAGCTTACATAAAATATTGCATTTTGTGCAGTAGGGCGGAACAAGCATATATAAAAGACTGCAAATAAGAATATTTGTCCTAGTTGAAACTGAATGTGAAGGAAATAATCTTTGCTGAAACAGTGTTTTCAATGAAAATACAGATTTAAGGAAATTATTATGATTGTTTTGAAAAGAACACTTTGAGTGATGACAAGTTGTTAAGTTGTGGACATACATGTAGTCAGCATTAAAACTTATAGAATCAAAAGCAGGAGCTCCTTCAATGTGTGGGAACAATAATTTGAATAAAATTATCAGATGTTAGACAGCTATATGAATATAAATTGTGTTGCTTCCCATGAGTCTAGTAACAATTTTGCAATCAATGAGTTCAGCCTGTTGAACTTAATTATTGCGGCATAAAGATATTGTCTGTAAAAAAAATCAGATTTAGTTGTTATTTTAACGAATGTACCTTGTACATTGAAACAAGATGCAAAGTTTTCTGAGATTGTACAATTTAAAACTATGAGTTAACCTCTTTATCAGCAATCTAACCATAATCATTTGCAGCTGTTTTAACAAAAAGGTTGAGAACATTTCATGTTTTCTGGTAGTAATTCACTATCAGATAGATACATTTGTCTACCATCAATAGTTGAAGCTGACAGTTGTTACTAGCTGTGAATAAAGCTGTTACACAAAAAGTACAAATTACTTGACGATCAACTCTAAACAATGCCTTATTTAAAGTTGAAAAAAGCCAAATACTCGACCATCGACCTCGAAGCTATACCAGAACTGCTTGAGAGGTAACCATTTTGTATTTGCTTGCTTTGAGCATGTACCGACATGTGCCATTGTCCGGACATGAGACATTGTTTATATATTGAACTCAAAAGAGTTGTTTGTCTTTATTTAGTGACAATACCGTTATTGTCGATTATGTCTTAATGCAAAGGAAGTATAAACTCTTATATCCTAGTTGCATTTTCCTGTCTAGCGTGAGAAACAATAGTGGGCGCATATTTAAGTGTGAAATGCTCGGAAAGTAATTATTTGTATAGCGTTGACACCACTTAAACATTGCTCAATATGTGAAGATGTTGATACTGATAAAGTGTAAAAATAATTAAAATTTAGCAAAACAATTAAGCACACTTCAATACGGGGAATATTTCTGTCTTCATATACATGTAATTGCTGCAAGACTTTGGTTATTCATGTTCGTGTGATGTGTGGGTGGTGTTACCATGTTGGATAGAAGCGTGCTTTGTGTGCCACGCAGGAAACAGAAACAAGTTATTATGATCATGTATGATTGTATTTATAAAAAAAAAAAATTAAGACTCGATTGTTTCTTTTAAATCTCTTGCACTTACTTCTTCAAGACAGCCAGCAAAGTTCAAGTAGTGATGATAATAAGTTGATGATGTTTCAAGTGAACTTTTATTTAACAGGGTTACCATATTTTAAAGAACAGAGAACAATGGAATTTAATTGTTAATGCTAAGGAAGTCATGGCTGGATCTGATGTTTAAAGTTAACGTTTATTTAACAGGATTACCAAATTTTAAAGAACCGGATATATACTATGGAATTTAGTTGTAAAAGGCTAAGGAAGTCATGGCTGGATCTGATAACATTAAATTATAATGAAATCAGTTACGATAGGTAAACAAATACACAGAGGTGTAAGATACATGTATGCATGATTTAAAAAAAAGATATGTTCAGGTTTTTATGTGTATTTCTTAATGTGCATTGAAATAATCTTAAGCTAGTTCCGTGATAAATATGCAACATGTTTAACATATTGTGAATCTGTGTCCTTATAGTGCAGGGTTTGATGCAATAATAATTCTTGATTTACGCTGTGAACGTTTGACATTCTTTAACTGCTCTGGTGTAAAAACTGAACATGTTTATTTGCAAAGTTGTTAGATTTTATTGTCAAGGCATGTATGTCATGCATCATATAATTTATGGGCAAGGATTTTTTGTGTTGAATTGTTCTGCACAAATTCATTGAAAGTATTTTCACTTGCAATATCTTTTAATCAGGGAAGTTATGGCTATTTTATTTTTATCCTGACAAACCAAATGCTTGTACCTAGCAATTGCAGTAAACATTCTTTGCGACAAAGGTTTAAAAAATATATGTTCTGGTCTTTTATGGTTGTAATGATCAATATATATAAGTGTTAAGAGAGTGGAAACGAATACATTACTGTTACCGTTTATTTACCATATTCGGTTAAAAAACTCACAAGTAGTCATTTTATTGTTTACAGTGTTTTTTTTCACAGTTTTGTGAATGGGGCCGGGTGCCTTAGGATTTGAAAATATCACATTGTTTTTACTGAAATTGGGAAAATAGTTTGTTTCGTTTTTAAAAATTACTTTAAAATTGAAAGAAAAAGTGAGTTAAATATGACATTAACTAAGGTTTAACTCGTATAAATGGATTGGAGACAAACTAAATGTTCAGACTTATTAAAAAATGTAAATATTATTTTTTGTATTGAAAACCTTCGATCTGGAATATTAAGTTCTAATTTGGGAAAAATGTATACTTTTCTCCATTGGGAATGGGTCCCCCTACCAGACCAAATTTGAATGAAAAACCACCACTGGTTTACAGTGAAAAACACACGGAAATATATGCTTTATTGATTCAGTCCGAAAAACACAGAAATTAAGAATGCCTCGGCGACCACAAGAACGGGACTCAAGTTGCAGCTTATGCGCGCTCAAGAGCAAGAGAAAGAGAAGAAAGAACGCCAATACTCGCAGTCATTAAAACAGTCCTACACGCCAACCAGTTTGATAGATGTGCCCCCACAGAATACCCCCACTCAGGCCTCGGAAATCCCTCCACAGATTCTTAAGGTATACCTTTGATGACGTATACATATAATTTCTTACAGTAGAAAGAATAGCAGGCAGAATCGTAGCATTATGCATTAATCAGTGATGATTATATTATTAAATATATTAATGATAAGCAAATAATTGAAAATAGGTAACAATCTCAAAGTAATGCATTTCTTAATGCTAATAATTGTATAAAATTGATTATTAACCAAAAACTATTTAAGAACTTTAATATAATATTATCATCAATCCGGCAAACTTGTACCATATAACCTTTCAAATTAATGTATACAGTAAAAAATATAATTTATTAGGGTATTTATAGTTTAAGTTTTACTTACTTAGTTTTCATCAAGTGCTCACATAACCAGTTGTTTACCTTGCTCCAATGTGTGACAAAAACATACCGTAAATACAAGAATATAATACGCCCTCATGTAAAATACTGCCCCCCTAGTTTCGTTAAAATTCATCGGTAAAAATTGAAAATCTGAGTACAATTCACTAAAAAAAAACAGTGTCCGAAATCAGCCATAACGCTGTCATTTCTGAAAAAAATGTGTCAATATATTTTTGTGTTGTGAAAAAAGCAAATCAATTTGACGTTATCAACCATCTGTTTCATAGTAATACCTGGGCTTTTATCAACACCTCATATACACGGGTCCTGCTGACAAGAGATGGCATTTCTCAATACCTTTATCGATAACACACGGGCCACCTGCTGACACCCGGGTCAAGCAGTCATAATTGCAAAAGAAAGAAACAGAGACGCTTTTTTTTTTGTAAATAACATTTAATTCCATTTGACAATATTCAGAAAGATAATAATTATAATAATAAAATAATAAGTATTATCATTATATATCTATAATACTGATGGTTGGTTTATTTAGCATGTATGGTAATATACGCTGTAGCCATGACAATTACTGTAAGCACAGTTGCCCCTCCTTTGATGTAATGGTGTAATTCAAAATGGCTGACACACAGCAAATTAAAACGATAAGTTAAAAATTTTCACAGGAAAAATGTTGTTCTGCTCTACATTCGTATATAATACGCACCCCGTACTTGAAGAAAAAATTGTCAGGTTAAAAGCTGTGTATTATTTTAGTGTATTTACGGTATGTGGATAAACAATTACAACTGATGTGAATAATTTAACACAGAAATACTTGGTGTTTTTGTGTATAATTTACGCATGGAAAAAATGCAATTACTGATGTCATTTTGACATTTTGGTTATTAATTGAGTCATTTGTGACAGGGACCATGTGACCTGCAGAAGTAAAAGCATATATCACTAAAAGCTCATATTAGCCTTTCCTCATTTGTGACGTATTGAAAAATTTATGTCCAAAAAAAATGGTAGCGTTTCTACATGTATAACATAAGATGGTTAACCCTTTACCACTTAGACACGTATTTTTATGCATTTGTTGTCCCTTAGAAAGTTTAATTTAATTTAATTCATTTCTTGCTAAATTCAAGTTTTAAAGGCTTCATTTCCAACCCTTGGATCATGATTAGCTGCAAAAAACATAAAACCTGAACTGACTGCAAGTTACTCGCAGGCTGTTGTGGTTTTATGCTGTTTTCGCATAGCCATTTTCACTTTCCCTCTGAGTGGGAAGGCCCATTTTCACTTTCCCTCTGAGTGGGAAGGCCCATTTTCACTTTCCCTCTGAGTGGGAAGGCCCATTTTCACATTCCCTCTGAGTGGGAAGGCCCATTATCACTTTCCCTCTAAGTGGGAAAGGGTTAAAAGAAACATTTTTTGTGTTCTAGAATTTTAAGATCTGTAGAAAGTCTAGAAAAGATCAATCATGTGCACACACATTTTAGTTTAGTAGACCCTCTCTTTTCAAGCCAAACCAAATCTAGAGAAACAAACCTGCTATCAGGTCATGTAAAAGTGATTTGCGTGAATGGAGGGATCTATTGGATCAATTGCCTGAGCAATATGATTATTTACTGTATTAACTCAGTCATAAGTCTACCAGCTCATAAGCCAGGGGGCGGGATCTTAAGTTGTACACACATTTGCCATTTTGTGTATGTTCACTTTGTAAGTCAGGTGGAAATTTAAAACATGAGAACATGTAAATGAGTAGGTAAAATTGCGACCCTTTCTTATTCATTGTTCAATTATCTGGTATTCCAGGTCAGAACAAAGCTCGAAAATCCAACCCGTTACTATGTCATGCAAAAACAGAAGGATCAAATCCAGTCTTACCTCAGCGAGTCCCATGACGAGCGGGTGGGGGCGGTACACTCGATGCCCAACTACCGCATGGCGACCAGCGAGCTGCACACCCTGATGCCTGTGGGTCACAGCGGGAGTGCCCCCTTGATGGAGCCCGAGAGCCCGCTGTCAGTGGGAATGAGCAGTACAGCTACCAGTATATCAGAGGTATGGGGAGTGAGAGGTTGTTGGGCATTTTGATGAAGTTAACTGTTTTTATGTTTGACTGTATCAAAATGCCAATAGGGCAACTTGTGTTTCTTTGTTTCATTTGGTGCTGAAGGCATATGGGTTTGTTGGGGTACTCGGTAATTCTTAATATGCATTCACAGATCATTGAACAATCGGGGTGAAGTGGATCTCTGTTCAACCACCTATTGAATTTACGTGCAAACAATTATGTTAATGCATAGAAATTGAAATTTGGGTCAGAAAAGTAGTTCAACTAAAAGCAAAACACTGTTCATATTTGGAGTGAATCTGGAAGATCACAAAGTGGCAAAAATTAGAATAAAAGGCCAATGTCTTCATTAATGATTTATATGCAAACCTCTTATCCCCTTTTACCACAGATTTTTTTTATCCCATTTTTTCAAAGTCAATTCCAATTATATATATATATATATATATATATATATATATAAGTTTATTTTTTGTGAAACTAATTAACGAGGAAGGGGCTGTAAACGTCTTATTGGAAACTTTTAATATATTTAGTTTTTATTGGCAAATTGCAAATTCGTTATATAAAAAATGATGTGCATTTTAAGTTAACACAGTTTCATCTGTAAGTAATTATTGTAGGAAACTTAGGGTTATAAATAATGAAGGTAACTATTTTGTACATGTAAATGATGGTATTTGTTAACAATGACAATGAGTTGGAAATAAGGTTGTTGAACTGAAGTGACATAGCCAATGGCAGCTATTGAATCATGCTCCACAATATGGCCATTGCTACACTAACACTAATAGTCTATCAACAATTGTAGATGAGTGTCCCCATATGCTACATTAGTACAACAAGAGATGCAAGAGGTTTTCTAAATTGTATAAATGCCAGAGATTTCATCACCAGCTGTTCTAATATAAGAAGTAAACATACGATTGTTCATACTCTGTTATTCTCTGCAGGTGCACAGGTCAAGCGATAATACTTTTTCCCTAATGAACATGAAAATTATGCTAAAACACAAAATGTTAAGGTATCACTTATATTCCGAAAATGGTGAGCTCTGACATGATTTGAAAGAATTCTTTTCTGAGTGGAAGTCACTATACCAGCACTTATACTGGCAGCATAGAACGAAAAAGTTGTGATCTCTGTGTGTCATGTTAACATTCACTTGTATGTGATGTTTTGTCTCCAGGTGGAGAGCTTTCTCAATGACATTCAAGACATACAAGACCTGGAGTCCGTGGACCTCAATCAGGACGATGATCTCAAATTTATCACTCCATCCCTCATGCAGATGTCTTCATCCACAGTAAGTTATCACTCCATCACTCACGCAGATGTCTTCATCAACAGTAAGTTATCACTCCATCCCTCATGCAGATGTCTTCATCCACAGTAAGTTATCACTCCATCCCTCATGCAGATGTCCTCATCCACAGTAAGTTATAACTCCATCACTCATGCAGATGTCTTCATCCAGAGTAAGTTATCACTCCATCACTCATGCAGATGTCTTTATCCACAGTAAGTTATCACTCCATCACTCATGCAGATGTCTTTATCCACAGTAAGTTATCACTCCATCACTCATGCAGATGTCTTTATCCACAGTAAGTTATCACTCCATCACTCATGCAGATGTCTTTATCCACAGTAAGTTATCACTCCATCACTCATGCAGATGTCTTCATCCACAGTAAGTTATCACTCCATCCCTCATGCAGATGTCTTCATCCACAGTAAGTTATCACTCCATCACTCATGCAGATGTCTTCATCCACAGTAAGTTATCACTCCATCACTCATGCAGATGTCTTTATCCACAGTAAGTTATCACTCCATCACTCATGCAGATGTCTTCATCCACAGTAAGTTATCACTCCATCCCTCATGCAGATGTCTTCATCCACAGTAAGTTATAACTCCATCACTCATGCAGATGTCTTCATCCACAGTAAGTTATCACTCCATCACTCATGCAGATGTCTTCATCCACAGTAAGTTATCACTCCATCACTCATGCAGATGTCTTTATCCACTGTAAGTTATCACTCCATCACTCATGCAGATGTCTTTATCCACAGTAAGTTATCACTCCATCACTCACGCAGATGTCTTTATCCACAGTAAGTTACCTTAGCACTCCATCACTCACGCAGATGTCTTCATCCACAGTAAGTTATCACTCCATCACTCACGCAGATGTCTTCATCCACAGTAAGTTATCACGCCATCCCTCATGCAGATGTCTTCATCCACAGTAAGTTACCTTAGCACTCCATCACTCATGCAGATGTCTTTATCCACAGTAAGTTACCTTAGCACTCCATCACTCACGCAGATGTCTTTATCCACAGTAAGTTACCTTAGCACTCCATCACTCATGCAGATGTCTATCCACAGTAAGTTATCACTCCATCCCTCATGCAGATGTCTTCATCCACAGTAAGTTATCACTCCATCACTCATGCAGATGTCTTCATCCACAGTAAGTTATCACTCCATCACTCATGCAGATGTCTTCATCCACAGTAAGTTACCTTAGCACTCCATCACTCATGCAGATGTCTTTATCCACAGTAAGTTATCACTCCATCACTCACGCAGATGTCTTCATCCACAGTAAGTTATCACTCCATCACTCATGCAAATGTCTTTATCCACATGAAGTTATCACTCCATCACTCATGCAGATGTCTTTATCCACAGTAAGTTATCACTCCATCCCTCATGCAGATGGGTTTATCCACAGTAAGTTATCACTCCATCCCTCATGCAGATGTCTTTATCCACAGTAAGTTACCTTAGAACTCCATCCCTCATACAGATTTTCATCAAATTACTATATCACTCCTTCACTTTGTAAAATTATCACTGGGTTCTTGTAAACATAATTAAATATATTAAATATTTGGAGTTATTAAATTAAAACAAAAGAATTACAAGCCAAATTCAAAAATTATTTAACATCCAGATGATTGATTCAATAGCCCACTAAGTTGATCAGAGCCAAGTCTCTACGAAGAGGAATGTATTTGTTACTGATGTTTAGTATTACAGAGCATTTAAGAATTCTTTGTCTTTCAAATTTACAATAAGTGTGTCTTGTAAAAATTCTTTGTCTTTTTCATTTTTAATAAGTGTGTCTTGTAAAAATTATATTTCAAATTTTCAAATGTGTCATGTAATGTAGAGCTCTTCCTATCAAGATTTTTGTGGACCAAGTAGGACTTAAAGTTCAAATCATAAAAACATTTTGTCAGCTTAATGTTTTTGCATGTTCAGATCCCCGCCTCGGACTTTGTGTTCACGCCCATCTCAGAGCCTGTTAAGACGGCGCAGTCTGCGCCGACTGTGCTCCCAGGTCAACGGATCATGACACCCACGTCCTTCCTCACCGAGGACGATGCTAGAATGTGGGCCAAGGAGCGACAGAAGAAAGACAACCACAACATGAGTGAGTGCTTCGAAAACAACTTTTAGTAACCATCAAGCATTCAGATATGCATTTTGACCCAATGGTAGTCCTGTAGAAAAGGAAATTAATTTAAAGACATTTTTTAATAGATTCAAGTTTTAAAGTCTTTATTTTCAAACCTTAGATACTGATGAGCAGCAAATAACATAAAACCTGAACAACGTGCAAATTACTCGCAAGCTGTTCTGTTTTATTTGCTGGTTGCATGTCGCCTTTTCATTTTGCTCCTGAGTGGGAAAGTCCAATGATTTATATTGGATCTTTTTGGAGACAAATCCAGGAGTCACATTGAGAGTTTGTGGAGTTGTGGGCATGGGGTAGTATTCAAGCCAATTGCATCATAAAATAATAAGTTTTTATCTGGCTAAAGAAGTCACATCATTAACAGATACCATAGCAGTGGATAAAGAATTTTTGATTTGACTCTTTAAGGTATACTACTCAATATCATAATATAGTTACATGTTACATACCTGTAGTTAAAATTAATAAAAAAAGTGCACATAGTATTACAAATGGCTTGTGAAGTTTAATGAATAGGACTTAAGGTAATATGTTTTAATAAATGCAGGTGAGATAAAAATGCTACTAGCAACAACATATAAGGTGTTTTTTCCCTTTTTAGTTGAGCGCAGAAGACGTTTCAATATCAATGACAGAATCAAGGAGTTGGGAATGCTTCTACCAAAGTCTATGGATCCGTAAGATATTTTCTGTTTCTAATGACCCTCCCTCTCTGAAAACTGGGATTTATGCATGTGCTTAAAGTGTCGTCACAACAAACCAGAGTGCACAGGCTGATCTTTGATGACACTTTATGCACATGTATTAAGCTCAGGTTGCCAATAAGGCTGTAATAGGAGACTTTAGTCATGTATCTGCCCAGAATATTCACTTAAAACAGATATGCTCTTTGAATTTAAATTACTTGATTTTTATGTCCCCCGCCACCATAGTGGGGGACATGTTGTTTTTGCCCTGTCTGTTGGTTTGTTTGTTGGTTTGTTTGTTGGTTTGTTTGTTTGTCCCAACTTTAACATTTGCCATAACTTTTGCAATATTGAAGATAGCAACTTCATATTTGGCATGCATGTGTATCTCATGGAGCTGCACATTTTGAGTGGTGAAAGGTCAAGGTCATCCTTCAATGTCAAAGGTCAAATATATGGGTCAAAATCGCTCATTTAATGTACACTTTTCTAATATTGAAGCTAGCAACTTGATATTTGGCATGCATGTGTATCTCATGGAGCTGCACATTTTGAGTGGTGAAAGGTCAAGGTCATCCTTCAAGGTCAAAGGTCATATATATGGGGACATTGATTGAGTTAAATGAAGTTGCAGGTGTATTTAAGTTTTTATTTACAATACCTATTGAACAATTAATGAGTCTGATATTATTAAGGTTTTGTGGCCTTAAGAAAAAGTAAATGGCATATTTAATGCAACTCTTTTCAAATACGATGTGCTGACTTTTTTAACAAGAGTTTAGAGATTTTATTAAATGCACTGAAACATTCCTCTTTTGTTTTAGTTGTTCAGTAATGAATTAATTTATTTCACTTTTAACTGACGCATACAAAGACATAGATACTGCCTATACACCATTGCATGTTGCCTTATATCGAACCTAATGCTGTTTCCCTAAAATACAACAGAAATGTTGTATACAATTTCAGTGACCTCCGCCAGAACAAGGGTTCGATCCTCAAGGCCTCCGTGGACTACATCAAGAAGCTGAGGAAGGACCAGGAACGCATGCGGCTACTGGAAGAGAAACAGCGTCAGACCGAGTCACAGAATCGCAAAATGATGCTGCGAATTCAGGTGGGCTTAAATATCAGTCAGAGCAAATTTTTTGCTGATTTCTTTAGCTGTTATTGGGACTGAATGGCAAAATTATGCTTTAGATTCAGGTAGACTTAACCCTTGACGACTTAATTACCCACTCTGATGCATTTTAAGTTGCTTAGCACAAAATCCTATCTGAAATTCACAATTGATGTTTTGACTTTAATATGTTGGAAAATGAGCTATAAAAGTGTAGACATTAAGAGTTTTGAAGCTGTAATAGCAATGTAATATACATGGCGAAAGTTTGCAGTGAACTGACCGCTCGTTAGCAAACCATTACTTTTGTTAAATGCACTTCTTTAGCTGGCCGTATGTGTGAACTTTGAAAATAAAAGCATAGTGGCCTGCCCATATATATTTGCCTTTCATCTACTTAAATGTCAAATTTTGCAATTATGTGGAATGCGTTAATTCCATTGTTGAGCCGGTTAAAAATGTTCATATGCTGTATTTGTGAATTTTAAAGCATATTGGTCCTTGCATTGTGTAGAATGAATTGTGTATAATGTGGCATTGCTTAATTTTTTTCAATATTTTTTTTGTAAATGTTTTGTCAGCATCATGTAAAGACTCTGAAAAAAAATGGTTTATTCGATCTAAGAATAGACGTCCATGGCTCAAACAAATCAGCTTATTTGTTTCTGATGTAGTCTGTTGCCAGGAGATATAGCAACATCATTAACTTTTTAAATACTGTGAATAATTTGAATGCTTAACAGTTCAGACTTTAAATTGTCAAGAAAGAGCAAAATGTTGCTGAGACCTAGACTTCACTTTGTACAAACAATAAGAATCTTGGTTTTAACTCCTATCTGTCGGTTACCCTGGTGTAGTGGATATAAAGACTGCCTAGCGACTGGGAGATCAGGGGTTTAATCCCCATTGTGATAGCATTCTTAACATCTCCTGTAAAGACACAAAGTACTGGTTCTATGCAGGAAACGGACTTGATAATGTTTTAATTAGCCTTTTGCTTTTAAAGTGTCCTTTTCACAGATTTTGGCATTTTTTTAACTTATTAAATGCTTTATATTCATAAATATAAACATTGGATCATAAAAGCTCCAGTAAAAAATCAAGAAAAAAATTTAAAAAAGGAAAAGAACATTGCCCGGAGCAGGTTTCGAACCAGTGACCCCTGGAGTCCTGCCAGAGTCCTGAAGTAAAAATGCTTTAGCCTACTGAGCTATTCCGCCGAGTACACATTCTAGACGTATTTTATACCTTATATAAGCAATCTTCGTAGTTTCACAAAATTTAACGACAAAAACAGAACTCTCCAAATTATTCAATCGTTTCGCGTTGCAACGCTTTATAATTTTTAGGTTTTAAAATCGTCAAAAGATGCATATAATGGCTATATTAGAGCATGGTTAATGTTCAGTATTACTGTTTCCTCACAAATATCATAACTAAAACGAAAACTTACGAATCTGAAACTACTTTTTTCAATTTTGTCAATTTACCAAAGCGTGAAAAGATCCCTTTAATGCAATCAAGCTAAAATAAATAGGTTAAAAATAAATTCAACTTTCTTTGGGCTTTTTTTCAGCAATTGGAACTGCTGATGAAGGCACAGGGTTTCAACACAGGCTACCATGAGGAGTCGAACACCCTCGCCACGCTCGTGCAACCCAACATTGTCACCAGTGTCCAGAACAACGCGCCCCAGCAGTACTCAGTGAAATCCGAGCTTGAGCGCGAACAGCAGTCCTGTGCACAGGCTATCCACGACGCGCTTAACAGTGACTTCTCGGACATTCACACGACCCTGAACTTGGACGACCTCATGGAGGACCACACATCAGGCCTCTGTGCAGACCCTATGCTTTCCTCCCACCCGAGTCCTTGCATGGACGAAGACTCTATGGACTATGGAATATAAGGGAGGAGAGGTTGATTGTGGTCCTGAAAATAAAGTAAATGGCATTCATGGGAAAACTGAAAACTGCTTTGGAAACTCAATGTCTAAGAATGCCAGACATATTGGTTGTTGATCTTTTATGGTATTTTTTTTACCTGATGGTTTTTTCATATTTTTTTAAGGCATCTTAATTAGCCATTTTTGTGAGAAGTAATAAAGTTTAATGTGAGGCAATGTAAAGTTGTTTAGAATGTTCCTTCTTACTATTAAACAAGCATGGCTACAATTGCTAAGAAAAAAGGTACAGAAAAAGCGTTTAGTATACCAAAGAAAGGCGTTCGGATTCATCAAATATATTTGTATATATATAACAAATGTTTGTTGATAAAAAATACCATTTATAATGTACGTAATTTATGTATATTGCCATCCAGCAGGTTTTTAGGATTAATAATGGACATTTTACTCTTTAAATTTATTTGTATAATAATTTTCAATGTTACGTAGCTTTTGCTAAATTTAAGACACGTGGTTGAACAGATTTATAAAAATTCTGAATGGCTAGAATGTTTTGCATTTGCATTCGAAACTTTATTGATGCTTTATGAGTGGTCATGTTAAAGCGTAATTAAGCGCTGTGTTGAACAGAAAATTATTAAATGGAAAGCCAACACATTTGACCTTTTTGTAGCTTGTTTTGTTTTTGTTTTATTTATTTTGTTACCGGATCAAAAATAAGTGACTTACATGTTTAGCTGCTTTAAATTGATCACGTTTCATGTTATGTTATTTGATGTTCTTGTTTGTTTGTTTTTAATTAATTTTCATGTTAGCTAAATTTTTTAAATAATCATAAGAATGAAGAACCAGTAAGTTACATTGTTTGTAAGTATGATCCCCTGAAGAAAATAAGTTTAAGCCCTATATCTGTGCCATAACGTTTGCAACTCACAAATTTCATTTTATTATAAAGCTACATGCTAAATCTTCAGAGGTTTTGAGGTTAACATTTTTCATTATAAAGTACTTAAGCAGCTGGTTTTCAACAATTCTGGAATCATATACTGATTGTAAGTGGCAATGTGCAATAGGGAAACACTGTTTATAAGCTTCATCAGCTAATTATTTAGTTAATTCACTCAAATTTACCCAATTTAATGAACACTTTAAGTATAAATTGTTTTTGCCTGTTTTATGTCTTTTTAATTATGAAATATTAATATTGTTTTCGCAGAGTTTTCTGTTATACAAACAAAAATTTACGGATTCTGAAACGTGTATTTAATCAGATTTCTGCTACTCGTACTCATAATTATTTTACTTTGAAAATTTTCATTATTTAGTCATGACTTTTGAATGCGTATCACTGCCTTGTGTATATATACGTGTCCCTCCAAATTTCATTCCATGATTGTTTTGAATGTCCTCATGTATACATCATGTATTCCTCTGAAAAAGGAATCCATGATATATGTTTTGTGTTAACTTAATTATAGATAATGGAGAATATCGCCTCTTCATGGAGTAATGCAGCTTCCATTAGAGATGATTGAGCATAGCATCGTCATATAGATAATGGATATGAATGTGGATATGAATGTTTATATGCTTCGGATCAAGAAAGTGGTTCCTTTGATGTATAATTATGATCGAGTATTTGGTCTGTATTTCTCACTTGCTTCATGACATTTGCTGCTTTGATAACAAACGTTTTCGTGGTTATACCTGCCGGCAGGTGCGTTCTAGCATTGTGCTGTGTTACTGTTGAAAGCTAATTAGGTGAAGAACTTGCTTGTGATAAAACAGATACAATGGTTTAACAACAAGCTCTGGATTTGCATAAAAAAGTGTCAACATTTGTAGTTTGTAAAATTAAAGAAATATGATAGTATTGATCTACAGTAGTAGGTTTTCTAAAACATTCATGGTAATGACATGTCATTGTATCGCAGTGGTTGTATGGTGTATTCAGTTGGTATGCCGCACTATTGTTTGTTGTTGAAACCAAAGTGATATAGATGTTGTTTGTAAATAGATGTAGATTCATATAGAATTAGATTATTTAGGTTTTCTTAAACTTATAAATAACATACAAAATATGTATCTGGAAACACAGGCATTCACTTTTAAAGTAAATAGTTTTAGTACTTTATGAGTTTTATTACAAAAATAAATACATCTGAAAGTTTCATTTAATACATTGTATCTGTAACTTGTAACTAGCTTAAATGTTATTGACTGTAATTATATGTGCTTTCCACAAAACATTGTCTGGTTAGAGAATAATGCTCTTTTGTAATCAAAAGTAGGTCTTATTTTCTTTCAAAGTTTGTGTTTTTCATTATATTTTTTTCTTAATACTGTTTATTCAGAAGTTTACACATTTTTACAGAAGGCGTTGTAGTTAGTTTGATCATCCATTATGTCATTGTTGTGTACAGTTCACTGAAAGTTTATTACTGGCATATATTTATGCCCCCCTTCGAAGAAGAGGGGGTATATTGCTTTGCTCATGTCGGTCGGTCGGTCCGTGAAACTTCATAGGTACATTGATCATGACTCGCAGATGACCCCTATTGATTTTGAGGTCACTAGGTCAAAGGTCAAGGTCACGGTGACCAGAAATAGTAAAATGGTTTTTGAATGATAACTCAAGAACGCATACGCCTAGGATCATGAAACTTCATGCGTAGATTGATCATGACTTGCAGATGACCCCTATTGATTTTGAGGTCACTATGTCAATGGTCAAGGTCACGACGACCCGAAATAGTAAAATGGTTTCAGGATTATAACTCAAGAACGCATACGCCTAGGATCATGAAACTTCATGGGTAGATTGATCATGACTCGCAGATGACCCCTATTGATTTTGAGGTCACTAGATCAAAGGTCAAGGTCACGGTGACCCGAAATAGTAAAATGGTTTTCGGATGATAACTCAAGAACGCATACGCCTAGGATCATGAAACTTCATAGGTAGATTGATCATGACTTGCAGATGACCCCTATTGATTTTGAGGTCACAAGGTCAAAGGTCAAGGTCACGGTGACCCGAAATAGTAAAATGATTTTCGGATGATAACTCAAGAACGCTTTTGCCTAGGATCATGACACTTCATAGGTACATTAATCGTGACCCGCAGATGACCCCTATTGATTTTCAGGTCACTAAATCAAAGGTCAAGGTCACAGTGACAAAAATCGTATTCACACAATGGCTGCCACTACAACGGAATGCCCATATGGGGGGCATGCATGTTTTACAAACAGCCCTTGTTAGCATTTGTTATATCATGGATGTCTTGAGCAAAATGCAATAAAAGAAAAAGGACAATTTTAAAATTAAAAAAATGTGTTGTGTTTTGTTAAATTCATCGAATGCGTTTCGTAAATAGCGTAGTTCGCTTACAGAGTGGTATCCGTAAAAAAACTTACTGAATTCAGCAAAAAACATGTCACTACGTTTGTTAGAGGACAGGTTTCCTTAAAGGCGTTAAAGGTGTATGGTCCGATTCCGATGAAAGAAAAAAAACCTATCTTACATATATAAAGTTTTATGTGGATCGTATAACAGTCATTGAACAAATTAAGTAAAAAAGAAATCGGGTCAATTTGATAACCGTGATTTACTGAAACTTCTCTGGTAATCCGCATAGTCTAATTCGTCGGATATATTGTCAACAAGAATTTGAAACTGCATAGCAACGTTGCTGCCACTAACATGAAGACATCGCAATCAAACGCTTTAAGATGCATATACTTTTAAACGTTTTGACCCAGAGATAATTGTCAGCCCGAGAGACAGTGAATAAACACGTGCAGCTCAGTTTAAGTCGCCACTGGTCTTTGCACCCGTAATACACAACTACACATCTAATGTAGTACATTAATCATATAGTGCATTAGAGAACCATTACGTCTCACATATCGCCATTTGTCGCCCGTTTTAGAAATTTTTCACGCAGAGCGAGGCTTTGAGCTGAAAACAAAGTTTCTACACGGGAAATCTTAAAATTATTCAGGGGTATAAATTAGACGAAATAGTGGTGGCGAGTATTTAACTTACTCTACACTCATTACTTTTGGGGCAAACACGAATAACCTTCAAATGTTGGTCGACAGACTTTTTATTTTGATCCGCCTCGATGCACCACGAACACAGCCATAGTGGAATGCATGCTGAAAACAGATAGAAGCGCAGCTATGTGAACAACTACTATAAATAACTTGTTTATAAAATGGAGAATATTCTGTTGAAATGTATTATGATGGACGCAATATTTATTTATTTATATATATATTTTTGGGGGGGGAGGGGAGGGGGTTGGGGGGGGGAGGGGAGGGGGTTGGGGGGAGGGGAGGGGAGGGGTGTTCGTTGTCAATTTCAACGTTATTAACGAGTAAATCTCTTCAAGTGTAATTAATTTGTCGTTTGAAAACAATTGAAGGCGGCTGTAAGAAGCTATTGGGGCGAGCAAGTGCTACCACACAACGAAGAAATGCAATGCTAATCAACATACATATTTATTTATTGTATAACAAAATATAATTTATCGCAAAAGCAAATGTGTTTCTGGCAATCATTATAAAATGGATTCTTGCAATTAAGAAATAATGTACAATTATGTGACCATTTTGTAACTAAATTCAGAGCCATCATGTAACATTTTACCTAACGCTTTGCATAGACCATTCAATTGCGACCCTTGATTTGGTCGTCTTTGTTTACATTTGGTGTGTGTCTTGCTATTTTGGTTGCTTTTTTGGCAAATGGTCACTTTCTTGAAAATTGTAGCTGTTTTCTTTGTCAATATGTTTTGGTTGACGAAATGTAATTAATAATAGAGGAATGGTTTCAAAATACGAAACGAAATAATTAAAAGTAGTAGTGCTCGTAAAACATTATATTAAAGTGGGTAACAATAATCTGAAGGTTAAATTCAAACCATGTATGCAATAAAAAATATTAAATTATATTATTATCTAAAGACAGCACGGCACCTGTCGATACTGCACGTGACGGAACTGTGCGGTAAGGTATTGCACTATACGATACAGAACGGTACAGTGACCATTGTGTACACACCGGTCTTACTGACCTGTGCACTAACGCAAAAGGAATTGTGGGTAGCACTTCTTTAACCAGTAAAAAGTGAAAGCGAAAGTAGGTCAGGTAATCGTGCTTTTGATAATCGCTATAAGTCTTTATAGAGATTCAGAATCATATTTAAACATAATTAATTAACATTTCTTTAAACAACATTCCGTTTTAAACACACACTAAAACAATTTTTCTTGCATTATTAACATTTTCATTCCTTAGCAGAACTACTTTGGCGGAAGCATAATTCCCCAAACCAGGGGAATGTGATGCGTCTTAGTATAGAGCAATCGGGACTCCTCGGACAATTCCGCCATAACGGCGGTGTGGTGTAGCCCACTGTCCGATGCGTTCGATGGTGACAATAACGTAGTGACGTCACCATCTATGTATAGAATGGTACAGTGACGTGTCACACAGAACCGTACCTAACCGTACCCTAGAGAACCGTACCGTAAAGTACAGTGCAGCACAGCGGATTCAAAGTGGCAACAAATGGTAGATCTATCTCAAAATTGAGAAACGAGCTTTAAGTTAGTTGACCTGAATAATGATGGTCTTTCTCAGAACGTTTTGGGGGACATCGTTATAACCATGTACCTTATTCTTAAATTTATTCACCAGTTTTAGACCTACAATTGACACTGTATCCAGCTTTCAACGAAAACGTGTCACGGATGAAACTGATCAGACCTGCAACGTGACTGCAAATATCCATTACAAGGCTATTTGATAACTGTTTCAACGACAGTCTCAAATGATATATATCATATGTAATCTAGAGTCCGTGTATATATGTACATGGACCTACTTCAATCTTAAGAAGTTTAAGTACGCTTATACTTTATTCGTCCTAGTCCTGTATCTAGTTAACTTAATACAGCGTACATGCAGTATACAGTGCTTACCGACCTAAATAAGGACTACGTGATCGTGATACATCGACTATCTCCGGAATTCGCCTCCAGATTTAAGCAATACATCGTCTGCTGATTCAGAGTGCTACGGCATTCAGAGTGCTACGGTACATGTGCGGCGGAAAAAAAAACATATAAACATGAATCAAATTTGTCATTCATTTTTATACGCACGTTTTGAAAAAAAGGACGTATTAAAGTTTCACCCTTGGCGGGCGGGCGGCGGGCGGGTGTCCGCTGTCTAATTGAAGTAGTTTTCATCCGACGATCTTCTTCAAATATGGTCAGAAGTTGTGTCCAAATGATATCTAGGTCAAGTTCAAATATGAAGCACTGACACTGTGAGCCACAGCGTGGGCGCCCTAAACACCATCATCACAACCGGTTCCGCTTTTTCACCCAAACATGCCTCTCCCGGTACTATCTCGCCCCAAGCCGGGAGGACATGAACCATAGTTGAGGGGCTAGCGGGTAAGAGTACCCCCCCCCCCCCCTCAGCCTATTAATAGGGAACCCTCCCCAAAGGTTACTTTTGTGGAACCGGTACTCAATCTTACACCAGACTTACATACCATCCCCCTATATCGCCTATCCAGGGGGATTCACCCACACAGAGACGCCCTCCTGTGGCTTCCAGGGGGTCCTCTCCGTCCAACACGTTGACCGACGGTGCTAACGACACCACCTGTAGTGGTCCTACACTGTCGGACGACTCTATGTTTGATATGACGGGGAGAGACTCTCTGGTGTCGGTGCACTCCAGTATATTGGAGAACCTTACTATTTCTGGTGTCTGTGAAATAGAGGAGGAACCCCGAGTTAGTGTCCCCCCTAACCGTCCCAGACTGGTAGACTCCCAGACATCCCCAATGAGCTCCCCTACCGACAACACCAGCAGACGTAACTCGTTTGCTGGGGACTAATTTATCAAAATCAAGGATCCGCCAGCAACAGGTCCCACATATAGGAAAATATATCTCAGGGAGCTGGCAAATCTGGTTGATGAGATACTAAAGGACCAGAAAAGGCCCACTGGTAGTCGTGTTATATCCTACATCTATAACAAAATTGATTCTCGATTAAAAAATTGCAGAGACTCAATAACAAAGGTCATCACCCCTGATAAATCCCTAACTAATAAAATCCATTCTGGAACTGGGGATCCTCCAATAGTAGTAGCAGATTCAGGATGCCCCCCCCCCCTCGGGCAGCGGTACCCTCCCCGTTAACAAGAAACATGTTCGGCTTGCCAGGACCCCCGCGAAACTCAAAGGGGCCTGTGCAGGCCATAAACTAGGAGTTAAATCTCATCATCATAAATTAAATCAGATTAAACGCAAGTTAATTTCACACCACTATGGACAGTAACCTGCAAATCATTTCATTCAATGTTGGTGGTCTTACCGCCAACAAATTTACAGAGTTAAATATTTTATTGACAGTAACCCTAGTACCCATATCTTATGCTTACAGAAAACCAAATTTTCAAATAGTACTGTAAAACAAATACCTGGGTATAACTGTGAATTTAAGAATTTTGTTACTTTAAACCATAATATTGCCGGTGGCCTTGCCATATATATTAAAAACACAATCAATTATGAACATATCCTGGTCAATTTATATTCAAGAGGACGTGATCTTGAAACTCTGAACGGCCTCTTTAAGGAATTAAGGACCATTAAAGGACCCTTTGATGTAATATTCACAGGTGACTTTAATGCACATCACCCTGCTTGGGGTTCCATCAATTCAGATGCAGAAGGTCGGGCGGTAATAGAATGGTTGGACGAGCAAGATCTTATACTGCTCAATGACGGTTCTCCAACCAGACTTAACCCCACTGGTTTAAACTCCCACATTGACCTTACTGCTGTTAATGCCAGGATAGCAAGTGCGTCTGCATGGGCAACCGTTAAAGATACCATGGGATCTGATCACCTCCCACAACAGGTTACCCTGCTCAACTATATTGCACAGGGAACTCAGGCTCAATGCTCAGGAGAGCAAAAGTTTTTATTGGAAAAAGCTAATTGGGCTCAGTTTAGGGACCTCTGCTCAGATCTCTCCCTTGCAGATGTTCACTCCTAGGATCCAAATCTGTTTTGTAATAACTAAACTAGCAAGATACTGTCCATAGCGGAATGTAGCATACCGGTCTCCTCCTGCAAGGTAAAGGCCTGAAATAGGGTCCCGTGGTGGAATGAGGCGTGCTTCAATGCGGTACAGGCCCGAAAAAATGCTTTAAAAATTCTTAAAAAGAACCCCGCTGAGCATAATCTTCTTAATTATAGGTCCCTCGAAAATCAGGCAAAGCGGGTTATTTTGGACGCAAAAACTCAAAATTGGAAAGAATTCTGTGATTCAGCTATCATTAATAAGAAAAATACTAGGGATTTTTGGCAAAAAATTCACAGAATTAAAGGAAATTCATTCACCCCTGTACCGCTACTTAAATACAAAGGCGAAATTGCCACTACCCCAAGGGAAAAGGCTCAATTTTTGGTACGACATTTCAAATCTGTCTCCAGTGACACGAGCCTTCCCGTTGAAACTTTGAATTTATCAAAAGCAGTTTGAGACTGATCACCGAAATATCTTAAATGAGCCTGGGGACATCAGCACGCCTCTCAATTTACCATTTACTATAACAGAATTATTAAGTGCCATTAACTCCAGGAGCAATACCGCCACGGGGCCTGACAAAATAGCATACTAGTAGTTAATGTTTTAAAATATGCCAGCCATAACTCTGAAAATTTGGCTTAACCTATTCAATCAGGTGTATAGGACAGGCAGGATACCACCCGAGTGGAAGCAGGCCACAGTGATTACAACACCTAAACCCGGTAAAGACAAAAATGATCCAAACTCATATCGTCCAATAAGTTTAACATCACATGCAGGTAAATTGTTAGAAATAATGGTCAAAAATAGATTAGAACACTTATTGGAATCAAATAATATACTAAACCCCTTCCAGTCTGGCTTTAGGAAGGGGCGATCTACTCTTGATCAGCTAGCTAGATTACAACATGATATTCTTTCTGCAAAAAATCAAGGGCAATCAGTATTAGCAATTTTTTTGGACCTTCAGGCCGCCTTTGATTTAACATGGACCTTTGGCATATTAAAAAAGCTAGCCGACTATGGAATCACTGGATACTGTTTCCACTACCTCAGAGCTTTCCTAGAGGGCCGTAAAATCCAGGTCAGGGTCGATGGGGAGTTATCAGAAGTAGCCATAACTGACTGCGGAACCCCTCAGGGGTCCGTAATATCCCCAACTCTGTTCTCCCTCATCGTAAACGGTCTACCTGATGCCGTAAAAGACTCAGGAATGGTTATCTCCCAGTTTTCGACGACTCAGACACTTGGTTAAAGGGGTCTAACATGTTACGCCTGCAAAAGAGGGCTTAAGCAGGCTTAGACTGCATATGGAAATGGACAATTGAATAGGGATTCAAAATTTCTCCAACCAAAACAGTAGGAGTACTATTTGGCGACCAATTTCAGCACTCTTTGGACTTAAATTTAGGTGGCACCAAAATTATCTTTGAAAAAGTGGTGAAATTTTTAGGTATGTACCTAGATAAACAGTTAACTTTTACTCACCACTTCAAATATTTGGCAGAAAGGTGCGAAAGGGACCTAAATTTAATGAGAATGTTAAGAGGCACAGGTTTCGGATCAGATAAAAATAGCCTCTTAACTTTCTACAAGTCCCTTATACGTCCAAAGCTAGATTATGGAGCCCAAATCTATGCATGTGCAAAGCCAAACGCCCTAAAAATGGTTGATGCCATTCAACACAAGGCCCTAAGGATAGCTCTGAGAGCCCTAAACTGTACACCGGGTGCACTGCTAGAGGAGGAGGCCGGTGTGCTGCCTCTTGACTTGCGTAGAAAACAACAGTCCCTTAATTTCTGGGCCAGGCTAAGTCTCGGCATGGTTCAAACCCCGTTAACAAACTTGTCGGGACTGGCACCTTCATCAAGGGGAAAATACTTAAGCGTAAGCATGTCGCCCTACCTTTTGGTGCGAGTATTAGGACCCTGGATGAAGATGCCTGTCTCGACAAGGTACATGTAGCAGACCTGAGGCCCTCCAAGACCCCCCCCTGGACGCTTGGACCTATTGGTATTTACCTATCACTCTCTAATAAAATAACGAAAACTGACTTGCCACAACTCATCAAGTCAGAGGCTCTCTCTCTTATAGATAATATGTATGCTGAGCATCTAAAAATCTTCACTGACGGCTCCAAATGCCCTAACTCTGGTTTGGTAGCCAACTCTTTTGTAATTCCTTCAAAAAACATTAGTAAAATGCACAGGCTCAGCAACAATCTCTCTATTTTTACAGCAGAACTTTTGGCAATTAAATTCTCTCTGTGCTGGATATTGGTCAATAAACCTACTAAAACTGCTATTTTATCAGACTCAATGTCATCTCTTGAGTCTATAAAAAACAGAAATAGCAGATCTAGGCCTGATATTTTAGCTAGCATTTTGGAACTTCATCAACAGTGCCTAGATAAATCTTTAAAGGTCACATTAGTATGGTGTCCAGCACGTCAACATCAGTGGGAATGAGCAGGCCGACAGGGGGGCCAAAGAGGGCCTCTGGAGGGGGGCCGTTGATGCTGGGGAACCCCTGGCACCTACTGAGATCTACGCCCTGACAAATAAATTTGTAATGGATGAGTGGAATCTCCGGACCGACAATTTGTCTTCCCGTCGACATGCGAAAACCCTCGGGCCACCTGACAGATTCTCAGCAAGCATTGTGCTTGACAGAGCCATCACGCGCCTGAGGATGGGAACCACCCTATTACCCGGTGGCGCAGGAAAGTATGTCCTCGGTATAGACCCCGCATGTTCTAGGTGCCAGGAACCTCTCACTGCGCCCCACATGCTGCTGCACTGTCCTTACCATAAGGCGCAGAGGGACCACCTCGAAGCTGCATTGCACTCCCATGGACTAGTTTTTAACCTTTCCAACGTGCTAGACCCCAAGGGAGCAGCTAGGGGCCCGGTCTTCTCTGCCCTCGCCAAATACCTTCTGGATTGTCAGTTAACTGACAAAATCTAGGTCATTGGGGGAGGGAGAGCAGCCAACACCCACCTAATTATTCAGTCTTGTGACTGTTATGCTTTTTAACATGTGTAATCTTTGCACAAAACTGATGTAATCTAATAATTGTGTTGGATTTGTGTCTCTTTTACACAACTTTTATTTTAGTTTTTAATGGGTTTATTGTTCTACCCCGCCCTTTCTAAATCAGGCCAATGGCATTGACCTGGTCTTCTTTATTTTAATACATTTTTTATGAGAGTATGACGTTGGTCCACCATTTACATTTTTCAGTTTTTTAATATATATTTTAATACATATTTTATGGCATTTCTTACTACAAGAAAGGACGAGGCTGTCCAGTTACCTGGGATTGTTGGCTGCATTGCACCCCCTCTCTTCCCCTTTGACACCCCACCCTTTCCCCTTCAAACTCGAAGAGCCATGTCGGACTGGAGTGCATGGTGCAGGGTCTTATACCATGAAAAACACTTATTTAGCCCTATCCAGGGTAATACCAATCCCTTGGTATTATTGAGGACTTTATTGATACTGCTAATTTTGTACCTTGTAGTACATTAAATCTTGTTATAACTGCTATTTTGTGTAGCAAATTTCCTTATTTTTGTATAAAACTGCTATCTTATATAGAAAATTGCCTTAATTTTCTTCTCAATACTGCTATTCCTACACCATAGCAACCATTTTACTCTGTATTGCACTAATTCATGTTAAAATTGCTATTTTTATAGCAAATTTCCTTAATTTTATATTAAATTGCTATTCTATATAGCAAATTGCCTCGGTTTTTCTGTTTAATTGTCATTTTACATACCATACAAGGTACTTTAGTACTATTTCCTCCATTGTTATCACCAATATATTAATAATATTGGTTGGATTAGAGCTTTTTGGGTTTGTGTTAATGCATCTAGGTAATATTTGGTCTTTTTACCATTTTACATCTTACCTTTATCAATTTTCCTTCAATAGTATACAAACTATTTTTCATTTACCGTGCACTCCCTCTGGTCCAGGGGAAACAACCATTGTAGACTCCATTCCCATAATTACCTCCCTTAGTTCAACTGAGTGACATCACCCCTGATGGCTCTTTTTCCCCCGCTCACATCGGCCTACACTTCCAAAAATCTCTTCTTCTGTCAACCCTCCAGGGTGGCAACATGTATTTTAAATATATAAACGCATATAGTTCTGTACACATTGTAAATAATGTACCTTTTGTACAAATTTAGAAACTTTACAAACAGTGCAGCAGCATGTGGGGCGCAGTGAGAGGTTCCTGGCACCTAGGACGATCCTCCATTATGTTGGCTTTATGGATCATACCACAAGTAGGTTCGACAAAAACTTCTACGATTTACGGAATAATTCTACATTTGACCACCTAGTATGGTACACATATAATTATTTGACTTATAGTATTGATGTGACCTAAATGGTAACAGTACCATTGTTTTTAATTGCGCATTATATTACATAGAAGAACCTTGCCTCTAAATGTATTCTTTCGATTCTTAAAGGCTAGACATCATTAATTTCCATGTAGACTAGTTTTGTTTAGTAACTAAAGACCGATCGAAAAAATACAGACCGACGGGGCAAAATGATTCATGTATAGGCCTAACATGTAACCTAACTGATAGTTTGGGTATACAAATAATTTATATGAGCCTCAATCTTTGGAAACGGGCTTAATACATTTGCGCAAGGTGTCGTCCCGTGCACTCACTCTTATCAGGGACAATATCCGCCTCAACTTTATTTTCACTAGAAAGAGACTACCGTTAAACGAAAACTTCCATAACAGCGGTAAGCGTCCTTCCTGATTAGCTTGGGCGGACTGCACATGATAATCTGGGACGATACTTTATGCCCGTACATAAACACGTTTTTTAGAGCGCGACTCAATTGAACGTAGTCTCAATGAATTAACGACTACTAGAAAGGGCAAAGGAGATATGGGGCGGAAATATATAAAGAAGGCTCAAAGATTGGACCTTTAATGATGACATTGATTTTGAGACCGCGTAACTGATTCAAGCCTTCTGGGCATCGTATCAATGACCACAACAATTACCGGAATGCAAGGTCATTAATATCCTTAAATGGGTAACAGAGATATTGAATGGATAGGAAAAAAGAGGCTTAAACTTTTTACCTTAAAAAAGGATATTGACCTAAACGCGTCGTGATTGACTCAATGACTCCTGCACATTGTCTCAGTAACCAATACGTTTTAGCAAAGTTTAAAGAAAATGCTTCAAATGGTATAGGGCGTACAAAATGGTAGCGTTGACCTTTAGGTACGAAGGCAAAAATAACTCGCGCCTTCTGCACGTCGTTTCAATGCTCTAAACATTTGAAAAAAGTTTCATGAAATTTCGTCAAATGAAACAGGGGATATAGCGCGCACATGAAAGTGTAACGGACATACTGACGGAAGTTCGTACTGACAGACAGACTGACGAATGTCATTGCTTGTATCGCCCACCCGCTCGTCGGCGGTGGTTTAATATGATGAAATATAATGTTAATTTTGTTTATGGTGCACAAACACACACACACAACTAGACTATCATATTGTGCCATTCTAGGAAGGGGAGGGGAGATGACTGTAGCTGATTATGTTTTTTTAAAGACTAACAAAATAACTAGACCTCTTCAATTGCCGAAAGGGAGACGGATGGTGGCTTTGCAAGCACTGGATTATTTCGCCGGAGGACGGGAAAATGAAAGATGTGCGGGACGGAACCATGCACTATGACAGGTTTAGACATCAATTCGTTTGACTCTACGAAAGTGCACGGACCGCGGTGTCGTATAAGCTCATCGAGCTGGGAAACTGTAAGGGGGTTTGCGTAATATCCGCGGAATAGAATAATGGATTGGGGCGACGCAGGAGGAGAGGAATGTCAATACATGTTACTCGGAGATGCGAGGATAATAGCACACTAAGGTTTCTTAGGCCAACGAGCACTGCCAAATTTAGATGTCATTTTAGAAATCATCGCATTGGCTTGTGCTCGGACGAAATGAAAAATATGAAACATAACAGTAAAATACAATTGATCGACCAGATATTCCTTACTGTTGGAGAAATGAACAGCGGACATTCAACGATAATCATGACAAACATTGACCTGAATAATAGTTATACTAGAACACGAGATTAAAATTAAATGAAGCATGTATTTATTTAAGATGATAAATATCTGCGCTTTGACCCATTTCAAGCAGGTGAAAAACTTGAGTTATAGCAAAGTAAATCTCAAAATATTAAAAATATGCTTCAATAAATCCTGATTTCGCCGGTGGAAGACATATCAATAAATCACTTAATTCCCCATTAAAATATTTTGTAGGAAAACATAAGTTTAATGGCGATATCCAAATAAGGAAAGGTGATGTGATTGTGCGGAGTGTTGGTTGGAAATATCAAAGCTGTCTAGTTATTAGTATTGGTGTTAATCCACGCCGGGTATGCGGATACTTTGATAACAGATGGCACTTCGATACCAGATAACAACAAAAGCCACGCGCGAGAGTTGAGTTCTTCAGCTTTTTTGCATTTATGTTCTGTTCACTTGGTTTTCAGACACGTAACATGGTTTGATCGATTAATGGTATAGTACTTCCTATTGCGGAGCAAGACATTCGTTGAAAAAAAAACAGTGGATTATAAAAAAGAGATAAAATTTCATCGATAATCATCATGAATTCGATGATCAGTACGTATGTCAACAAAATAAAAATACTTGGAAATAAATCAAGGACGTGCCAACTAATCGAAATAAAAGATCAATATGTCAATTAATGTTAAAACATGTTAGATTTTAGTTAACTAACGTATTTGAGGAAAGTCAAATGTTTTAAGAGTCGGATGCCAAATTTTCATGGACACTTCTTTTACCGATCATCTCAAAGACAATGGCACTTCGATTCCAGATAACTCGACACTTTTTACCAGATATTACACACTCTATTAAGTGAATCAGAAATGCAGAATTCGCTGTGGAATACTGTTATAGTAAGCAGGCAATAAATACAAATGTATGAACTGACGTAAATTAAAAACGAATTACCGAAACATGTTCTTATCCCTTTGGAATATGATAATAAAAGTGAAAGGGAAGTGTAAAGGGAAGTGCTTTATTCCTTTAAGTAGAGCTCAATATAAAGGTAGTTTTCCAATCTCTTTTAAATGTTGTGGCTACGCATTAGTATCGTCTTCATGATGCGATTCTAATGAGCACCAATGACAAAGGATTTTATGAGGTGTATTGGCCGCTTAAAGACCCTTGCTCCCCTTATTTAGAGTCCTGCTATAAGTTTAATTGAACACAGTCGTGTTGATCCACATGATGCGTTGTATTTTCATCTCTCTTAATCTCAATTTACCACTTAAAAACAAGTTGATTTCGTAGACAATTATTTTCGGTCGTCACTTGAAATAGATTACTTCAGAAATAAGCATTTGAATCTTATTTAAAATTTGCACTTATTTTATTAATTATATAAATTGATAGTAATACGATTTTTGAAAACGAACAACGCCATTGGTTATATTTTACATGTGTATGTAATTACGTTATGCATAGATTCCCAATGTGTCGGGCTTGACAATGCAAATTGATTCGAACTTCAAAATGTTTGGTAAGAATAGCCATAATATACATAAATGCATTTCATGTAGAAGATAAAACTCTGTTATCAGAGTGCCCAATTTGTGCCCTATATCTGGAATCAAAGTATCCGCAACTTCATGACTACCACCGATTAAAACATGCTCTATCTTCGTTTATATTTCATTGAATACTATCAAAATTTCAGTATTTGAAGCACGGTGATTACTCTAAATGCTGGATTATAAAACAATTTCTTGCAATATTTCTAAGTAGTTTTATTTTGTTGAAATGTTTACTCTTCTTCCAGTTTTTTGTTGCTGTTTTCCGACCGAATTTTCTAATTTTTTGGGGAAAAATATACCATTCTTCCATGATTATTTCTTTGCAATAGAAAAGGATACATCATTTATAAACTCGACCATGCGCCTTGTCTAAAAAAACTTATCTTTATGATATAACTTCAAAAAAAAACTGATGAACTTACCTCTCG